>NC_046307.1:31260390-31561640 GCF_004115265.2 Rhinolophus ferrumequinum
ACATTTGGAAATGCTGATATTTTCATTTTATGTGCATCTAACTAATTGAAAAATTAAATTGTGGTATGTTACAAAGGCTGTCTTTATCCACTTTATATTGTTTTCTTTCCAAAATATTTTTATAGTCATAAATTCATACCCAAACAGGATGAGAAGGGTGTCTGGATACTGTATGCAGGCATCCACGACTGGGGATTCAGAACAGAACAAAGAGGACATCAGTACACAGAAGGGGTGGTAAAGGCAACAGAAAATTGGTTATACAGAGGGAATTGGTCAAACAAGTAAATGCATAAGGATGATGTGAGCCAGTCTTCTGTCAGAGAATGGAGTTATAAATATGCAAAAGGAGGATTCTATTGTAATCCATGTGGTGGTGGGTGAAAATTAGGAGTATACCGTCAATTCATGGTTTTTAACATATAGACATAGATCTAGAAATAAACATAGAAGTCAGTGTGTGTGTGTGTGTGTGTGTGTGTGTGTGTGTGTGTGTGTGTGTGTGTGTGTGTAAATATTGTGTTCACAGAGATGGCCTAGAGCAGGGGTGTCCAAACGTTTTTTACCAAGGGCCATATGCGGTAAAACACACAAACAGCCGGGCCACTCACTCGAGGTGAAGGACGTATTGCCTCACCTGGTTTAGTTTAGTAAACTAAATATATTTTTGGAATTTGCTGCGGGCCAATTAACAATGGATTGCGGGCCGCAGTTGGCACGCCGGGCGCAGTTTTGACACCCCTGGCCTAGAGCCAACGATACAATAAACTCACCGAATTCGTAGCTCTTGGCTTCTAAATACCATTCTCACCAAAAACTAGGACTCTTTGTGGAAATGGCTGCTTTCAGAGCAGAGACAGAAAAACTAAAAGAGAAGCCAGTGACATTTTTTGTGTGTGTGACTAAAATCAAGCAAGTATCTGAGAAATGATTAGGCCAAATCTGAGACAATCTGAATATCAAAATAAATAATCAAAATAATGCATTGTGAAACACTGACAAAAATAGGAAACCATCAGTACATGATTTGATGAGTAATGATTAAGAGGAAGGTCCCACAAAATATGTGTTAATTTCAAAAGAGAAACCAGTGACTTGCAGACACCAGCTTAATTAAATGCTCAAAGTGAGTATCATTAGCAGCACTGCAGATCAAAATTCTGTCACCTGATAAGATGCAGGAAAGGACACACCATCACTTCTGTAATAGTCCTAAAAATGCAGAGCTTAATATAATCATGAGTAAGCAAAAAGACAAACACAAATTGAAGGACATTTGAAAAAATAACTACTTTCATCTTTAAAAGGCTCAAAGTCGTGCAAGTTAAGGAAAAAACTTCGGAACTGTTCCAAAGTGAAGGAGAGTAAAGATCCATGAACAAAATGCAGTAAAAGGTTCTGAACCAGATTCTTTTTGTATAAAAGATATTATTGGGTCAACTGGCATAACTAGAGTAGAGTTACAGGACTAGATAATGGTAACGTATCTGTGATAATTTCCTGATTTGCATAGTACATTGTGAAGGTAAGAAAGTGGGAAATACATTGCACGTAGCCCAATATTCTGGTTGTTTCAAAAGGATGAAAGACAAATTTCAGAACCACAGATGTCATAGGAAAATTCTAAAGTAATACATTAAACAAAAAAAAAAAAAACAGTAAATAGAGATTGAACTATAAGGTAGCCAGAGAGCATCAGGTCAGGTCAGCCCCTTTCAAATGTTATAGAAACAAAACGTTATTTGTGCTTTCCTGCAAATTTGAGATTGGTTCAAAATATTTTAAAATTCCAGTTAAAAAAGGATCTGGACTTTAGATAAACATTACCATTCAAGTCTTTTCATCATTATAGAAGCTAACGTATGACTTCAGGTATCAGAAATAGCTCATTAGGCTCAGCAGGATTGTCATTTTTGATATTCACACCTAAGAGAAACAAAGCAGAGCCACTAAAGAATGGTGGCTCTTTGTGAGCCTAAAGGGAACATTTGCTAATCAGAGCACAGCTTTCTTTCTGCTTCTTGCATACAACTTTATTTTGCATATTTGTCAAGTATCTCTGGAATCCAGAGCCTAATACAGCGTTTGGTGTACAGAATCAATAGAAATATTAGTCATCCTAGGAACCTCTTAAATATTGCTTACTATATACCAGGCATTGCTCTCAGCACATGACATTCATTAACTCATTTAATGCACACAGCACACCAATAGAATTGTGCTAATATGATTCCCTTTTTACAAATAAGGAACCCTATATGCAGAGAAAGATTAAGCCACTTACTCAAGGTAATACAGCTAGTAAATGTTAAAGCTAAAATTTAAAGATAAAGTATTTGACTGCAGATTCACAAAAATAAATCTATTTTTTCCTAAAATTTAATAAATTTACTTCCCTTAATTGAATAGTTGGTCAAGGATGAAAAGGCTAGTTCTCCCCCTGGATTGCTTTTTTAAATACCCCAAAATATAATATAGCTCTGGTTTCTTTTAAAAATATATAACCAGCATCCAGTAGGAATATAAGCCATATACATATTTACATTTATATACACAATATGGATCATAGCTCTAGTAGGCCCACTCTTTTTCTGTTACTGTACTAAAGTCACCAGTTTTTAAATAAATAGAAATTTTGAGGTTGAAATATTTTATGCATTTTTCTCTTATGAGTATTAAACCATTCAAAACTAAATTCTGAAAATGCCCTGATATATAAAGCCATTGTTTCACAAATATTATTGAGTGAGCACTATGTATCAACTCTGTTCTATGCATTGGTGAAATGATTACAAAGAGAAAGTAGCAGGTGATTAAATTAAAAAAAAAAAATTATAAAGAAGTCTCACTTATCAATAAATCCACATTTTTAAAATAACATGCAAAAAGTTTTATTCATTCATTCATTTGTTCATTTATTCATTCATTCATTCATTCATTCAAACTAAACTATTCTCTATTATGTCCCCGAATGTTTGAGGAAAAGGACAATAATGGCAAACAAGGACAAGAATGAGCTTAAGCAAGTCACTGAGAAAGAATATCCTGAATATTATTACAAAAACCAAAATTTGTATTTAAGCAAATATAAACAGGAATACTTGAAGTCTAAATAAGAAAAAGAGGGAGAAAAAAATTACTATACTGACACAAAATAACAATAGCTAACACCTTTTCTATGTGTTAGTAAAATTTCATTATTATTTTATTGACTCCTCACTTCCCAGAACCGGTCAGGTAGGTATGATATGATTCCTACATGTCAAAGAAAGCAGAAATATTCAACTGTCAGTGTGAATGGCCATCAAATTAGAAAGAGCACAGTTAATATCAAAATTAACTGCAAGTCAGGAAAGGTGAAAAGAAATCTGCTTTTAATTGGTCTGGTTTTCCAAGTGCAGGCAAATCGATTTCCAGACCTGATTATGGAGCAAGCTACTGGCACTGTTTTAAGAATCATGGAGAATGAAGAATGAGCTGGTTCCCCCCCCACCACCCCCGCCAAAGGAAAAAAATGCAAATTTCAAAACAGAACTCTTATACAAAAATTTCAAAGCAAATTATTATAAAGAAATGTATGAGTATTTTAAAAGCAAATTAGATCAATAAGTTCACTAAAATAACAAGAGTAGCAGATATTGATTGAGTACTTAACATGTGCCAGGCACTATTCTAAAATCTGTATAAAAACTGACTCACCTAACCCTACAAATATCCTGGGATAGGAACTATTAGAATCCTCATTTTATAGATGGGAAGCTGACACGCAGATAGGTTCAATAACTTCTCCAAAGTCATACAAAAAACAGTTGGCAGAGTCAGAATTTGCATTCAAGTGACAGGATTCTAGATTCTGAACTTTTGATCTACTTTGTTATTAAAAGACACCATTGAAATGCTATTGGCAAAGTGTAGAGCACTCTGGAATTACACTAGCATATAGTGTCTGGCACCTAATTAGCAATAGATATTTACCGGGTGAATGAATGAACAGCCTTCTAGCTTATTTCTCCCTCAAATCTTTATACATGTCGTTCCCTCTGCTGCCTAGAATTTATTTATTTTTTTAAAAGAGCTCTTTTTCAACAGCTGGATCTCAGCTCCATTATTTACTCTATGAGAAGACTTCCATTTCAAAAATACCAACATGGATGCTGGTCATATATCGAGACACATATCTATATCTATATCTATGTCGATATCTATATCTGTATCATCTATGTCTATATATACATGTATCACTTTGAAATAAATCATGGCATTTCTCTACTTTATTTACTTGTAGTTTTCTTTTTCTCACTAGGATATCAGCTGGAGGAGAGCAAGGGCCCTGTCTGCCATGTTTATCACTACTATGCTTTCAATACATGTTTGATAAATAATGGATGGATGGATGGATGGATGGATGGATGGATGGATGGATGGATGGATGGATGGATGGATTCATGGATGGATTGATGGATAGGTAGATAGATAATGTATTTGGATTGCAGTCAGGCATTTGGTCATAACTCTTAAGATGGGTTATACGTATTTCCAGCTGGCTAAATAACCAAACTCCAAAAACCTTGATTTTACCAAAGTAATAACAGCTTAAAGAAGTTCACTACTTGCGTGATGAAGGGTTTTATTTTTGATTTAACACTTGTCAAAAAGTTTGTGCTTTTTTGTGTGAAAAGCATGGATGTAAAATGTATAATCTGTAAACTCTAACATAAGCACTCAAAATATTTTAGATTCAATTATTTTATTTGATATCCTACTATTAGTAGACAACTTCTAGAATAATTTCCAGACTCAAAAAATACTGTTATCATTTTATAAGGCTTTAGCTATACTTTATGTTCTGTGTGTGTACTTGTATGTGTGTATTTGCGCGTGTATGTCCAAACGTTAAGCAACAGAAAATAATACACACAAAAAAAAATTTTACAATTGTTTTGCAATGACCACGGAAAAATAAACTTACTTTATTAACACAAAAATTCAGAAATGTTGTTGAGGAAGACGTTGCAGTTTAATACCATTTATAAATTTTAGAGTTCCAGAGCAAATGTTGCTTTATAAGCACATACCAAGGATTAGAAGGTATGAGAGTGCCAGCTTAAAAGAGTGCACATCAAACAGATATTTAAAAGAAATATTCATTCTTCCCTAAACATGAGCATGTCTTCTTAAGCATTGCCTTAGACAATATCTCTATAAGAAAGTGTGAAAAAGTAGATCCTTTCCTTTCCATTTCCTTCTTTCACCATCACTCAGTATCCTTACCCAAGGGCAGGACAGGGCCCTGAATTCCAAATCTCCTGCTTTCCTCTTCCATAACCACTGTATGCGACCTCCCTACACACAAACACACTCAACATATTCTATTCTGATACAAAGCAATTCCATTGGCTATAATGAATTCAACCACCCCAAAATGTCTCTTGAAGAGCAAGAGCTACTGACTTCAGACGGTGTGGGCACCTGCTCAGAAAACTATTTTCAGACAAAGATCTTTCTTTCAATGTTCCTGAATCATATCAGGATGGGTATTTTCCCTACACCTAACATCAGCCTTGCCTCCTTTCTCTAGGTCAGTGTGTATTGCATGTCCTGGGTTTAAATGAAAAGACTGCCACCTACTGAATTCTGGGTAAAGACAGTTGGAATCTTGAGACATGTTTAATTTAACCCTCTAGACTTGAGTCAAATCTTTTTCTATTGCAGGCATCACTTATTCTGAGTATTCTGGGGGGAAGACCAGAGAATAACTAGTCCATGGGTAGTGACTGGCAATTGATCAGGAATTATATCCACAAAAGCCACTCCTTGAGTGAAAAAATAAATAAATAACAAGATAACTCTCAGCTCAATAAGAACAAGTAAAAGCAGCATAATGAATTCCTTAGGATATTTCCTAATATAAACACTGAAATTCTGCTTCCTTATTCACCTTTCTGTCTGCTGAGGCTGTTAACAACCTTTCCATGCTGAAACAGTAAACTCAAAATGGTCTGCTAAAGGGCTATAACAACTATCAAATCAAAGACAAATCAGAAAATTTTCTTATACCTCTCTGTGTTTGCATCCTCATTCAATGCCATCTCTACCTCCTGTTATCTACAATTTCCCAAACCTCATCCTCTGATAAAAGTGAAAACTCTTCAAAATTCAAAGTCAGACAGAGAAATACAAATACCATATTATCTCACTTATATGTGGAATCTAAAGAAAAGAATAAGTGAATGAACTAATCAGAAACAGTTTTGGAGACATAGAGGGAAAACTGAGGGTTGCTAGATGGGCAGGGGGGTGGGGATAAGGGGGAAGGTGAGGGGATTAGAAAACAGTCGGTAACTGCAAGATGGTCACGGGGTTTTGAAAATTAATTTGGGGAATGTAATCAATAATGTTGTAAAGATTTTGTAGGGTATCCGATGGACCCTTGTCCCATTTGGGAGACCACCTCAGGGATGATGTAGATGCCTGATCACTGCACTGTACACCTGAAGCTGAACAATAATGAATGCCAACTATAATATTATATACATATACATATACATATACATATACATATACATATACATATATATATATATATATATATATATATATTTACAAGAAGCGGAGTACAGCATTAGGAATAAAGACAGTGGAAATGTAATGGCTCGGTGCGATGTCAGAGGGGTAGTGGATGGGGGAGGGGAGTTCACACAGTGTGAGGGATATAAATGATAAACGTCTAAGTATTACTTTGTCTTGTGCACCTGAAGCTAATAAAAGTATTATGTAAACAACAACAAAATGACAGTAAGCAAGCAATAGTTACATCACGACAGCAACACGGATTGTTTTTATAGGCAACAAAACTCAAAAATTATTTTTTCATTAACCATAATCACCTGAGGTTTAAAGAAAAAATCATGTTGAGAAATGAAATATTAACTCGTTAGGAAAAAATAGTAGATTACCTTCAAATTCACTATTCATGCATATTGGCAGTCATTAGATGTAGAAACCATATAACTTACAGAAAGTTACCTGAATGATGCCAAATACCCTCCAAATACAAATAAAAGCTTGATTAATGGCTTAACAGCCAATAAGGCTCATTTAAATTCACTCATGGGGGGAAATGTAATTTTCAACTAAGCTAATAAAAGTCTCACTATTTCTTGATCTAAATCAGCTTTATTAACCTCACTGTTTAAATTCAGGATTACTTAACAATTATAATGTGTTTGTTGTTAAAAACTTAGTTTATTTCATGATTTTAATAAGTCATTAATCAAATACTGAAAGCAAAAAATCTGATCATGTCGTCATCTTGTTAATGTGTCGGTTTCATTGTCAATGGCCTGATTTGTGCATATATGTATATAATTCCAGCATATACAGAGGGTGCCAAAAAATATATATTTTTTTCTTTAAGAAAGAAAAAAAACTATTAAAATCGTAATACTTAATATATACTGATAACAAAAGATGAGTACCAATCACGTTTGACTTCTGTAATTATAAGAGGTGCTCAAAGTGGTTACAATGAGTGTCCAGACACTTCTGATTACAGCGAACTACTGCTTGAGCAATGTTGACAAAAATTGTCCATTTGTACACATTTTTTTGATACTCCCGGTATATATATGTAATTGTTAACTCTAGATTTTGAATCTAGGGTAATATATGATTGTTTTAATATTCTTCCAAGTATTCCGTATGTTTGAAAGTTCATGTTATGTACAAGAAGCAGCGGATAGCGCAAAAACAGCAACATTTCTGTTCAATATCTTTGAGCAATGCTCAGCCTCCAGGATGCCATGCTTGAGTGCTGTTGATGAGTACCTCAGTCCAAATAACTTTACTATTATTCTCTAATACCAGAATTGATGATACCTAGAGAATGGGTATATGTCAAGATTTGCTACCTAGGTATTCCAGGGTCTTACTGTTAGGAAGCCCAAATAGATGGGAAGTCGGTCAGTTGTTACACAAAGTAGAGCATCAAATGAGTAAAGAAGACTGAAGAACAGATATTCAAATTATTAGTCAAAGAGTTGAGTAAACGTGCTCCTATAAAGAAAGCATTCTCATTATTTTGAGCTTATTCTAACCAACAGAACTTTAGGACTAAACTCTGGAAAATAAAGTACATAAGTCCCATACAACAGTAATGCATATGTAAGCCAGGCTAGGCCAGATGGTCATTCTAAAAAGCAGTCTTAATCTGCACCTCGAGAATGTAAAAGGGAGGAGCAGCATACAGGGAAGCGGATTTCCTGCTCCTGAAGGAAACTGGTGAATTTTTTTTTTTTTGTTAATCATTTAAAGTCTCTGGAATCGGTCATAAAGACATACTGCACATGAAGAAATATTTAATCAAGAATATCTACTAAACTCAGTAAGAACAGTGAGTGGTGTGGCACTTGAACTACAAACTGTTCCCTCCCTTCTCACACCAAGCCTAGCATGCTAAAAACTCTGTTTTGTTATGGTGTACACAAGAGCATAGGGCTCCTTTTCCCTCAGCAACCAGTCAAGGGTTACAGTATTTGGGGTATAACCCAGGAGGAACAGAATATCAGCATTTCTCATCCTATCCCCTCAGCTAACCTGTTTCCCAAAAAATAAGACCTAGCCGGACAATCAGCTCTAATGCGTCTTTTGGAGCAAAAATTAATATAAGACCAGGTACGATATGATATGATATGATATATGATATGATATGATATGATATAAGACCCGGTCTTATATTATAGTAAAATAAGACCGGGTCTTATATTAATTTTTGCTCTAAAAGATGCATTAGAACTGATTGTCTGGCTAGGTCTTATTTTCGGGGGAACATGGTACGTGCTGTAGAACCTGACTTCTGGAGGGTGCAGCTGAGAGGTCAAGCACTCCCTTCTTACATTAGCTCCTCACGTGGGGTGGAGAATAATGAGAATACTGGGCCCCAGTTGCCTTCACCTGGTTCATTTGCAGGGCAAAGGTTCTATGCCAGGAGAGATACACCAAAAAGACAAAAGAAAACTACATCCACTATGCCCCAAAATTCTGTTCCTAAAGCAGGGGTGTCACACAGAGAGAAGCACGTCATGGGTCTTGCCCCCAGCTCAGGAACCCTAGTTCAGAGATTTACCCAAGGGGAACAGGAAGACCATAAAGCAGAGAGATCTGAAGTGCCCCTCAAAGGAATGCCTAAAGAAGACTCAAATGCCGTGGAGGTTTTGTTGGAAAGCCATTAGCAGAAAATTGGTAGCTTCACTAGTGATATAAGCTAAACCACTGACAAACTATTTTACCAGAAAGAAATAGGAAAAGAAACAGCTAAGAGCCTTGTGGTTGTCAGAACAAACCTCAAGTACTGACAGCAAAAACTGACTGGGTGGTGAACACACAATGTGATATATAGATGATATATTATGAAATTGTACACCTGAAACCTATGTAACTTCATGAACAATTGTCACCCCAATAAATTTTAATTAAAAACAAAAAAACAAACATAAAAAAAAAAACACTACCCCTGTTAAGTAGCCTGGTTTAATTGGATCAGTCTATGGAGCAATTTATGCACCAAAGCACTGTTGAAAATATCTGAGCAACCAGAGGGGATTCAGTGGAGCTTGACAGCTAGATATGGTCAGGGAGAAAAAGAAAAATAGTAAAACAGAGGCCTGCCACGGCTACTGTCACCCCTTACTGTGACCTAGCCCAAGTCTCGACCCTATCAAGAATAACTTCAGAGGCTTCATAAAACGGGAAATAGACTTCACTAAAATAGTCCAGCTAGTTACTAACAAATAACAGTAAGTCCAAATGGGGGAACAGTACCTAGAGCAACTGCAATATATTATCGTAAGTGGCCAGTTGTCAACAAAAATTACGAGCTATGCAAAGGAACACAAAAGTGTGGCCCATGTACAGGAATGACAGCAGTGAACTGAAACTACCTGTGACAGTGACCAGAAACTGGATTTAACAAAGACTTCAAATTTGCCATATGTCAAAAGACCTAAGGGAAACCATAATTATGACAATGTGTTATGAGTAAATATCAATAAAGACAATATCAATAAGGAAATAGAGCTTATAAAAAGAACCACATGGAAATTTTGGAGTTAAAGTATGCAATAACTGAAATGAAAAATTTACTGAAGAAGTTCAATGGTAGATATGGACTAACAGAAGAGGAATTTGTGAACTTAAAGATAGAGTGTATAAAATGTAAAAAGCAGAAAAGAAAAAGAAAGAAAAAGAAAAATCAACAGAACCTCACAGAAAATGGAGAACCATTAAGCACACAAACAAACGTAATAAGAGTGCTAGAAAAAGAGAGATGAAAAGGAAAGGAAAAAAAATATGCCAAGAAATAATGCCTGAAAACTTCCCAAATTTATTGAAAAATAAAAGCCGACACTTCCAAAAAACTTATCAAATTCTAAATAGTATAAATACAAACAGATCTACCCACAGATACACCATAGTAAAAATTCTGAAAGACAAAGACAAGGAGAAAAATCTTTAAAGCAGCCAAAGAAAACTGATTCTTTACCTACAGAGAAACAACAGACTTCTTGTCAGAAACAACAGAGACCAGAAGAATGGGAAAACATACTCTGAGTTTTCAAAGAAAAAAAGACATAAAATTGCTACTTAAGAATCCAATATTCACAATAACTGTTTTTTCAAACAATGAAGGTAAAATAAAGACATTCCCCAATTAAACAAAAACTGAGAGAACTTGATTATAGTGGACATACATTACAAGAAATAATAAAAGAAATTCTCCAGATTGAAAACAAATGACTGCAAACAGTAATTCAAATCCATATAAAACAATAACAGAGTGCTGATAAAGGTAATATGTAATTACAAAAAAAGACTGTAAATGCATAATTCTTTTCCTTTGTTCTCTCAACTAATTTACAAAGCATTCATATATATGAAGAAATATGTATATAATTGTATTGTTGGGCTTATCACATATAGAAATGTAATCATACATTGGAATATTTTTCAGCAATAGAACAAATTACATACTAATACATGCTACAACATAGTAGATAATCCTTGAAAATATTATGCTCAGTGCTAGAAGCCTGTCACAAAAGACCACATGTTGTATGCTTCTGTTTATAAGAAATATTCAAAATGGGCAAATCTATAGAGACAGAAAGTAGATTAGTGGTTGCCTGGGGGTGAGAAGAATGTAGGGATTGAGGTGGGGAGCTGATGGCTAAATGTTATGGGTTCTTTTGGAGGGGAAGGGTTATGTAAATGTTGAGAAACTGTGGTGATTGTTGAACAGCTCTGTGAATATCCTACCACTGATACAGAGAATTGAATAGTACATGAACTATAGCTCAATGAAGTGTTTACAAAAAAATTTAGTATCACTTTGCCTTTCTCTTACCTTTATGTATTTAATCAATAAGTACGCTTTTTTTTTTCATTCAGCAAATTATTAGTGGTGGATACTACAATAAATAATGAGCCATGTTAGTCCTTGAGATACTCTCTTTATCATTAGGGTACAATCAGAAAGATAATTATAATAAGAACAATGGTGAGAACATACTATATATAGTATGTCAGTAGATCTTATAAAAAGAAATACCTTAAAAAAAACTTGAGAAATCAGAGGAAGTGACATCTGAATAGATTCCTAAAGAAGTATGGGGCAGTGGCAGAGCATTCCAGCCGTACACCGGGGCATGTGCAAGTCCACAGGCAAGAAACTGTATGACCTGCCTTCAAATTACAGTCATGCAATATGGCTCGAAAGCAAAATCAAGGAAGAGGAGAAAGACTTGAGGGTAGAGATTAGAGCCCAGGTTCTCTAGTTGACTGACAGAAGTGAAGTGTAAGATTTGATTACAAATGGGTACCACCAACTTCTGCAGTACCATGTACTTTATCTCATACCACGTCTTCGATAGCTACTGACGCTCCAGTTTGTCTTACAGGAAGTGCTTACAGGTGTCAGAAAGTCAGGAAGAATTAAGAAAAAAATTACTTGCAGTTTTAAAATTGTTTTCTTAATAATATCAAACATTCATGTTTCCTCTTCAAACCAAATCATCTGCTATCATTTTCTTCACAGGTCATACCTACTTTTTTTTAGTAGTTTTCTTCTGCTAAATTATAACCAACATGAAAGCAGAACTCCTAGCTTTCTTGTTCATTGCTGCATCTTCAGTGCCTAGAACAGCATATAATACATAGTAGGCACTCAATAAATATATGTAGAATGAACATCCATTGATCTCCCATTACTATCCAATTTTATTTCTCTGTTTAAACTAAGAAATGTTCAGAATCTGTTGAATCTACACACCTCTATGAAGTTGCCCCATGGATAGAAGAGTTCATGATAGCAGAGGGGGTCAAAAAGGGGCAAGAAATTGTTGTTTTTCTCAAACCTTACTTTTATGAAAGATAGATATCACTATCCTTAAGAAATCTGAGAACATACAGTTTCTTTGGCCTGAAAGAATTTCATTAAAGCATAGACTTTTGGAGCACATGTCAGTCAGAGCTGCTCTTCCCAGGTAAGCAGGCGCCCAAAGCTTCATCTGGATTTTTCTCTTTTCCTTGGTTTCAAGAAAACTGACTTACATGGTTGCCACGGAAATGAGCACAGTGGTGAAGCTTTTAGAAGTAAGAGAGCTGCATAAGTGTTAGGAAGAGCTATTTTTCCTAATGTTTAAAAATAGATGTATTGGTAAGTCTCAAGGTAAGGTGGATCCTAAATAAAAAGAGAAAAGTTGATTATTGCATTTCTTACCCAGACTATGTTTTGCAAATGCTGTGAAAAATAAACACATTGTTGCAATAAGCATTTCCTCTTGATTTTCAATTACAGCACTCGGCTCTTTTAAAAGCCAATATGCAATAAATAAATATACAACTGGGTAAATAAGTTAAATGGAATAACTGAATTGGCACCTATAAAAACAAATCAACTTTGTTTTTTAAAAAAGCATCTTTTGCCTCTGCTGGCTTCTGATGTAAAAAGTACAAGCCTGTAAACTCATTAAGGCAACCGTAGTAAGAGATAAGGTATTAAACAGTTTCAAAAGTGTTGCATGAAATGTTTATTAACCAGCATTTGGGACAATGAAAAAAGTCACAGGATATAATCAGATTTCCCAGATGGAAAATGAACACTAAGGAATAACAGCCCTCAGCTTTCTAGGGTACATTTTTAATTACATTTTCATTACAGTTTTGGCATATATAGAATCTTTCCTTATCAAATTATATAATTTTAAATTGGCTTTATTCAGAATGTATAGAATAGCTACAGTTAATCAGTGGAATGACTTCCCACAATGATTAGTAAGGTAGGAGACTGTACTTATGTTAGCCCTTCTGATTTAAAACTCAATGGTTTATTTATCACTTGTGTGCCTACCGCCGTTTTGGAAGCCTGTCACCATATCTGAATGGTGTGCATTGAGTGTGGTGTCTTTTCCTCTTATGTTCCAAAGCTATTTTTTAGAATTTTTCTGTTATACAGAAAAAGAAGGTATCCATGATGACTAGTTGGGTAAGGTGAAACCCAGTTACAATTCAATAGTTTTCTAGATGTTAAGGGATATTTGCCAAATGCCATGCTTTCCCATACAGTGTTCAAGTGCATAAAATAAAATCTCCTTTGCAATTTAAACTTTTAAGTCCTGCAGTATTCTAGAAGGCCTCTCTAAGAGAACTGGAATTTTTTTTTTTTTCTCTGCATGACATGCAAGAGGATTTAACAGTTACCTTTAAGGTTCCTACAATTATAACTAATTTGAAATTGATGGGTCTCATTTACCCTCCTAAGAATATTATACCATAAGATCAATAGATAATACAAAACACATTTGCCTGTTATGGAAGGTCAAGAAAAGTAATTTTCCTCTGGTGATAAGGAAATACTAGGAGATAAAGGTAATGTTCAAAAGATTGTGTGTGGTTTTGAAGTTACCTGCCATGATAGAATAATCAATAGCTAAATGGGAAGATCTCCATTTGATCATTCATGCCTCATTGCTCATGAGCATTATTAAATATTCTCTTGGTTTCTCTTTGTCTTTGAAGTTGCCACATTGAACATTTTGCTGCATGAAAAATTATAATTCACAAAAAGATGTGATACAGATGTGTAGCTACAAGATAAAAAGAGATATAGACTGGCACATAGCTCATCAATTGCTCATTGACCTTGGGTTATAAGACTTGTTTTTTACTAAAATATGTTTGTCTCCTCTTGAGAAGTCGGTTTTTGCAAAATAGCCAATCACATCCTGTTCACCAAGTGGTCATACTGGCTGTAGGAGAAACCTTAAACCATAGCTGTTAAAGTGTATGTGAAAATTTCATAAAGAACCCACGTCATCTTTCTCATCCAAATATTCTTTGTCTAAAGTCAAGGTACATTAAAATAATTTTCTTTCTTTCATATTTGCCAATAAAATTATTAACAAAAGCATTTGCTGAGTCAAAATGAAAACCTAGAACCACGGGGGCCACACGTGTTGATGTTATTTCAAAATTCTAAATATGTAGCAAACATGAAGCAGAGCACAAGTGTTAGCTCATGAAGCGGAATTTTGTTCACAACCACAATGGGGATGTAGCCAAAAGCATTGAATGGGTTCCTGTTTATAAAAGTCCAAGATCCTATAGAAAATTCTGTCATTTCCGAAGAACAAACCTTTAGAAATCAGTCGATTTTTGAATGTTTTATGTTTCCATATATAAAACATGCGTGCATTCATTTGAGAAGATCTCCAAAACCCATTCAAATGTACGAGTGAGATGAAGTTGACACTGAGAAGTTATTCCATAGTCCCTCAACAATGGCAAAGCTTAGGAGCAAATGGTAGCACCCAGAGAGAAGAGGTGGAAAAAGAGAATCAAGGATAAAATCTCAGAGAATTTCAAATTTTAAGGAATGATGGAAGGTGAGGGGTCAAATTTTGGAGGAAATCTAAGGGTGTGGAGGTGGGCAAGAGCAAGAGGTGAAGTGGAAGCCCCGAAAAAATTGCAGTGAAGAAAGGCAGGAGAACTTTGTCAAGGCTATGAAAAACTATAGAAAGTTCAAAGAAGAAACGAAAAAAGATACCCAAAGAACAAAAAATGATGCATACATCCATATGTCTTATTTATTTGCCATATATCTCCAGTAACTAGAACAAAGCTTGGCATATAGTAAGTGCCCGATGAATAGTTGCTGAATAAAGGCACCACTTGAACGTCAAATAAATTATTAACAAAGTCACCCATGTGTGAGCAAGGAGTCTGCACATCATCTGTCAATACTTCGATGAGAGTTTTACATTATGAGATGAAACCCTGGTGAGTTCTTAGTGTAAGAAATCTATGTTTTCTAATGAGCAGACAGGCCTTCCTTTCATTACCTCATATTTTGAATTTGGCCGTTCCTACTTAGGTAGTGACAGTTGACTGAGCTGACAACTGTGCATTCATCTGAATGAGCACCTACAGCTTGCTAATATCAAAATATTCTTAAATTTGCGTTCAGTGTCGTATTTGACTTGAATAAACTCTCCCTCCTTGGTTTTGGGGTGGCTCCCTTATACATAAGAACCAAATGAATTCTAATTTATTTCAGTCAGTCGTTAAGATTACAGAATCACACAGATTCTTTCAGACATTCCTTCCTTAAAAAAATGCAGCAATAACAGAAGTGACTACCTTTAAGGTTGTATTTACTGAATTGTGATTTAATAGGTTTAGAAAAAAATGACATAATAAAAATAGATACATATGTAAAACTGAAGAAGTTCATGGCATATTCTTGAATGAAAGAAGTAATGAAGGCAAAGGCTGCCAGATGGAGTGCAGCCCTGATGGAGTTCAGGATTCGAGCCTCCAGATCTGTGAGAGAATAAATGTTATCTTAAGTCACCAACTTTGTGGAAATTTGTCATGGCAGCCACAGGAAACTAATACAATGTATAATATATGTTGAGGGAAAATATGATCCTAAAATATTATGCCCAGATCAACGTGCACAAGTACGCAAGAAACTAGGAAATAGAGGCTATCTTGGAAAATAAAACATAACAACAACAACAACGAAAGCCTCACTTGAGCATAAAATCCAACCAAGACATAATTTAAAATATAATAAATGACTTAGGAATAGAAGGACCATAAAAAAAAGAAGAAGAAGTAATAAGTCAATTTAAATACAGAATCAAGTTTTTAAAACTGTGGGAATTTTTGTTACAACATTAACATATATATTAACATATATTTATAGATATAATAACATAATAATACAACTAACATGAATTGAGGGAAAATAGAATAGGGAGAAATGGAGAAAATGAAACTGGGCCCATACACTGTCTTTTATGAAAGGAATTTTTAAAAATCTGAGTAAAAATATATAATACAAATATATAAGAATATTGACCTATATTTTTTATAATTTTTTTCCTACGTTTAGTGTGATCTTTTAGGAACACATAAAATGTGTCAACCTGAATAGACTATAGTACTTATTTATTTAATCAAATGCTAATCTCAGTGTAGCTATAAAACTATTTTGTAGATGTGGTTAACATCAGCTGAAGGCTTTATGAACAAAGACTGAGATTTCCCCAAAAAAGAAGAGGAAATTTTGCCCCAAGCCTGGAGCATCAATTTTTCCTTGAGTTTCCTGCCTGCCAACCCACCCTACAGATTTGACTTGCCAGTACCCACAACTGTGTTAACATTGTTTGTTCTCTCTCTCTCTCACTTTCTCTCTCTCTCTCCCTCTCTCTCCCTTCCTCCCTCCGTCTCTCTGTCTGACCTATCTATCTACCCATTGGTTCTATTTCTCTGGAAAGCCATGACTGATAGAGGAGCTAATAATTCTTATTAATTAACAAACAATTCCTCCAGTTTTTCTTCATATATTTAAAAAATAAAATAAAATACAATTTTAATTTTAAAATATGACCTGTGTGATAGAATTCCATTAAAACTCTTTCCTTCTTTTTTTTTTGTTATAGTTTTCTTCCTTTCTTTTCCTTTTTTTCTTTTCCCTGCTCTTCCTCTCTGCCTCCTCTCTTCCTTTCTTCCTTTTTTCCTTCTTTCTTCCCTTCCTTCCTCCTTTCCTATTTCTGTAGATCTGGATGTATACAAGTAGAAATATCTAGTAAAATTTTACTGTTACGGAAGCCATTCTTAGCTGGGGAGATATTTTTTTTTAACTTTCTTTTTTGTACTTTTTAGCATGTTTAAAAATTTTTGCAAGTGATCATATGTGTAAACATTTTAAAAGCATCTCAAAATAAATTATCCTGATATCATGTATTATTTGGAAGAAAATGAAATTGGAACCCTTTCTTACATATACATACAGATGCACACACATAAAAATTAATTTTAAGTTCTTTAATTAGTTAAATGCAATAACTGAATGTGAAAGAAAATAAATTATACCCTAATATGAAAAGTAGAAACAATTAGTGAAAAATATAGCAGAATTTAGAGTCAGTACTTTTACATGTAAAATCAAGAAAAATAAATTACAAAATATATTCACCAGGGTTCTCCAAGGAAACAGAACCAAGCAGGATATATAATTGTGTGTGTGTGTGTGTGTGTGTGTGTGTGTGTGTGTGTGTGTGTGACAGAGAGAGAGAGAGAGAGAGAGAGAGAGAGAGAGAGAGAGAGAGAGAGAGAGAGAGATTTTTAAGAAAATGACTCATGCAATTATGGACTCTCTATGTCCTACATCTGCAAGGTAAGCCAGTAGGCCGGAAACCCAGGGAAAAGCTGATGTTGCAGTTCAAGTATGAGGCCATCTGCTGGAAGTCTCTCTTGATTGGATGAGCGAGACTGGAGGCTTTTCAACTGATTGGATGAGGCTCACCCACATTATGGAGAGCAATCTGCTTTACTTGAAGTCCACCAATTTAAATACTAATCTCATCCATAAACATCTTCACAGAAACATCTAGAATAATGTTTGACCAAATATCTGGGCACTCTGGTCTAGCCAAGTTAACACATACAATTAATAAACACAAAGAGAAGAATTGTTTAATGTAAAAACATCGAAATGAAAGAGAAAAATAAAAGCCAAACATGTCTTAGAAAAAGTAAGTGGGACTCTATTAAAAAAACAAATTCATGTATTCATGCATCTGTTCCATCCATGAGGAAAAGGGTTACTTCTGTTTTGTTTACTTCTGGAATTTCCAACTCTCAGTATAGGCACTGACACACAATAGAAACAGTGCATTTTTTTAGAACTGGAAAGAAAGAAAAGAGCGAGAAAGAAGGAAACAGAAAAATATGCCAAAATATTGAGAGAATGACATTGCCTTCTTTATCTTTTTCTCTATTTCCCATCTTTTTTACAGTGACTATTCTAAAATACATAGTATTAGTTTTAAAATAAAATACATCCTTAAAATTAAAAAAATAATGTAGACTTACATACACTGATGTATTTCTTTACTTCTAATAGTCTCTTTAATAAAATGTGATCAAAATTATGTATTTTATAATTTATTTACAAAACAATTTACAAAATTCCTTAAACTATAATTACTTATAAATTTTACCTCTGAAATGATTTAGT
This sequence comes from Rhinolophus ferrumequinum, assembly GCF_004115265.2. Lineage (NCBI taxonomy): Eukaryota > Metazoa > Chordata > Mammalia > Chiroptera > Rhinolophidae > Rhinolophus > Rhinolophus ferrumequinum. The sequence goes on from NC_046307.1 coordinate 31,278,974, forward strand.
TTTGGTCTTATAGAAAATGTAACTCTTTCAATACTTGTCTTTAACAAATTAAAATAATAATCCACATGGGTTTATAATTTAAGTATTAATACACATTTTCCAGTTCCATGCTTACTAGTTGTTTAACCCTAAGCAAGCATATGAAGTATTTGTTAGTGTCTGGGAAATGAAAAAGACTTAATAAAAATATAGCTATTAAGATGCCTCTGAAGAAATTTTCAGTAGAGAAATCTGAGAATAAGAGGATATCAGTGGAAGCAGCATAGCACAACAAAAGTGAATTCATTTCACCAAAAGTTATTTTACTGCCATTGTAAAATATCCATTCATGTCTTGTGAAAATAAAATCTTGCTTGAATTACGTTTTTCGTAGATCTAACAGTGAGCAGATGAAACTGATAGTCTTCTTTGTGATATGTATTGCTATTATTTAAACCCACAGCTGCATAGGGTGAATTATCTCATATCCCTTTATATGCCCAAGTTTAGCTTTATTTTTTGCTTTGAGCAGTTTATATAGGAAAAATAAAGAAACGGGTATTCGGATCCATCCCAAGCAGTTTGAATACAATTACTACCTGTTTATTTATATGAAATTGAACTTTTCCTTACAAAATAATGATTGATTTAAGTAAAATGTATGTCTTATAAGAGGTGCACCATGAAGATGAAAGTCTAAAATGAATTCCTGCAAGCAAAGCTTCTCCAAATCCATTGAAAGAAAAAAATAATTTCCCCTTTGTATATCTATAGCCAAAAAAAATTTAACAAAGGCAAAAGAGCCAATTGAAAGTAAATGTTTTATAAGTGGTAAGTTCAAAGAATGACATTATATGAACCACATAAGCAGAGCAAGATTAATTAACTTTCCTTTGCCAAAAATAATTTCATAAAAAAATATTCTGCTGTTAGAAAAATACCATCACTGCTCAAAATAATCGATCTCTGTCTTCAGGGTTTAGTGTAGATCTAATTATCATTCATTTTCATTTCCTGCAGGTAACCATGGAGTCTCTAGAAGAAATATTCATTCAAATTCTTGGGATTTAGCTATAGTTTTGGATACGATAATAGTGCTTTTTATGTAGAGGGACTTTAACAATTAAAACCCTTAAGGTAGTTTACAAATGATACTATCTGCATAGATTAGAATGATGGCAAGATTTAAGTAACTGAGATCTATTGTATTGTCAAGAATACATAATATTTACCAAATCCAATCGCTTTCATACTTCTGTGATCACTCTAGCTGCATTGGTTTCATCTTTCTTTGTCCCTGTTATGCTAACCCTCAGAGAGCAGCCTAGGGATTATCATTTCACTGCATGGTGTGGTTTAGTCTGGCTCTTCGGCCCAGTTAAAAGCCCTGGGAGTGACAGCCTCATGTTTTTGTTCCTTTAAATACAAATTTCCTGGCTTATTGTTAAATGAGCTTACTAAATGCCAAACACTTTCCTAGGGGATTTTACATGTTGGGCCTCATTTAATTCACACAAAGGCCTGGTGAGATGGGTACTGTTATCATTCATATCCATTTTTCCAAATGGAGAAACTGAGTCACAGTCAAACAGGCAGTTAATCTTAAACCGTCTGATCTCAAAATCTCTCATCTCATTATGGTATACAACCACTCCGTAGATGTCCAACAAGCACTTGGGAGCAGAAGGAGAAGGCAAACAGATCTTAGATTCATACCCTAGTAACTCCTTTTACAATAATGTCTCCTTATTGTAAAAATCGAGTGGGTTTAAAATAACTAAAAGGATGTAGAAGGTAGTGGAATTAAATTCATTTTAGCCAAGTTTATTGAAGGTAATTTTAAAGTTAAATTTCTCTATCTGGCATTCAAGTTTCATTTAAAAAAACTTTAGTTGGGAATAATTTTAGACTCAGAATAAGCTGCAAATATAATACGGAGAGTTCCCATATAACCCCCACTCCATTTCCCTCAACGTTAACTTCATACATGACCACAGCACATTATAAAAACCAGGAAAATGACATTCAGAAAAACGATGTTGTTTTTGGATGTTATATTTTGTGGGAATGAATATGCCCCATTTTCTACAGTTGTTTGAAATTCACAGATGTGCTGAACTGTTGCTAGGGAACCATTTCTTAAAATTAATAGTCAAATTCCTACTATAAGAGAGAAATGATAAGAAAAAGCTCACAAACACATTTTTCTTTTTTTTAATTAAGCAACTAAAACTGTAGAGTTGTATGCATGGAATGAGAAAGTATATCATATTCATGGATCTCCAGATATGGAGATGCCCTTAAAAATTCGAGTATACCCCTCATTTTATCAAATGATATAAAATGCTAAGAAATTTGCTCATCATCACGCAGGAAATCAGTGATTGAGCCTGGGTTAAAATCCATGTTTTTCCAACCAGCATGCTTCCCATTTATACCCCACTGTCCTTTCACAAGAGGGAAGAAAAAATATATGTATATATAGAATGATTTCTGAAAAGGGGCAGAGAGCGTCATAGGAATCTAGCTTCAAAATCACACCAGGTTGAGATTAAACAGAAATTAAGACATTTCAAGATTAGCGAGACAGTTGCTAATTATATGTAATAAAAACTTTCATTTTTTTTATTTTAGATTTGCTAATATTTAAATTGGCTATTTTCATTCAAAATAATTTTTGATGAGTAAATTAAGCTGTTATTAACTAGCTACTTAGTCTGACAATATTTAAAACACAGAGAATCACTGAATTGTGACAGGTGGATGGATACACAACATGCTGAATCAATCATTTAAAGATTAATAAATTTCATGAAAATTAAACCTGCAAACCTAAACGTATAAGAATCATCCATTTATTCAAAAGTGCCATTCTTAACCCATTTCAGTTCTGATTTCTCTCTCTTGCCTTAATTAGTTTGATATTAACCTAACTTTTCTCTGATCTACCCGGCTGCTTATAATCTGTATCGAACAGGTTTAGAACTTTAGATAAGCCCTTTCATATTATTCTTTTCTACATGATCTCTTACCATTTTGAAAAGCTCTTTGGGTAGGACCTTGTGTTTAAGGATTTTCTTGACCAAGCTGGCCACAGAACCAGGCGTTCAATAAATAAGTCCAAAATTATTTTCACAAAAGTAAGGCCCAGAGGTTTTATGTGTTCTAGCAGAAAGAGCATTTTATTCCATATGAACTCTGAAAATCGTCTATCAAGACAGAGGCTGAAAAGGAAATTAATATTCTGAAAGGGTCAATAAAATGGGACTGAGCATCTGACAATGAATCATCAGTGATTTATGCACAGAGTAGCTCCACAAGTTAGCTTGCATTGCACGGTGCTTATCACTTTAGAAGGTTGGCGAGGAGAGCTCTAGAGTAAACTTTAGAGAAACTCATTTCCAGCCTGGGCTATTCTTCCAGCAAGTTGCATGACCTTGAGGAAGATCCATAATTTCTTTGTGCCTCAGTTAGGATCGATCTCTAAAGTACTTCTAGCTCTAAAATATTATGATTTTATTTAAGTTCTGAAAGCATCCTTTATTTATCCAGAGGTTAAAAGGAATTTAATTTATAGCACAGCTTAGAAAATCGAATGTTTTAGATTATCTCAGTTTCAATCTAACATAAACCCTTGTTTTAAGTGAATTTCTGAAAAGCTATATCAGACATAAAAACTAAGGAGAAATTTGATGGTTTTAAAAACACAAAAGCTGATGTCAGCTAAGTTGAATTTAAGATCCTGCTTGACCCTTGTAAGTTCTTAGAGTTTGAGGAAACTGTGTTATTTCTTTGCTAGTTTTCTTATCTATAAATATGTGTAGGTGGTGGTGGTGGTAGTGGGGGTATTATTACAATACATACTCTGTAAAGACATTTCCACATTTTTTATTGTATCATAGGAAAATGGTGTCACATTTCAACACAAGTGCTGTCTAGAGAAAAAAGACTAAATAAAACCAGGGATTAAATATTATAGTAAAAGGAAAGTGTATGGGTGTGAATCAGTCACAGCTCCAAAGGGGGTGGGTGGTCCTATGATCCCTAGAGAAGAGGAGCTAGAGGGTGAAGCTGGAACTGCAAGAAGGGCCAGGCCACAGAAATGAGCTGGAAAACACTGTGACTCCCAGGAGGCACATCTCTAAGTAAATTTCAACATTGTCCTTGCTATGGACTAAAAGTGTGTGTCCCCCAAAATTCATATACCGAAGCCCAAATCCCTAATGTGATGGTGTTTGGAGGTGGGGCCTTTGGGAGGTGATAAAGTCATGAGAGTCGAACCTTTATAAGAAGAGACAAAAGAGAGATAATCTCTCTCCCTACCAGGTAAAGATATAGCAAAAAGGTAGCTGTCTGCAAGAGAGCACTTACCAGGTACGAAGTCAGCCATCACCTTAATCTTGGTCTTCCCAGCCTCCAGAACTCTAAGAAATATATATTTTCTCTCTTGTTTAAGCCATACAGTTTATGGTACTTTGTTAAGGCAGCACAAATTGACTAAGGCAGTGCCCCACTAAGGCAGCCAACATTTCTATCGAACACTTTTAAATATAGCCCAGACTTTTCTTCTGAAATATGGATCCACATGCCTCTTTTCATTTAGATGTCTCAGAGTCATTTCAACCTTAACATGTCCAAAACCAAGCTGACTTCATTTGTGTTCTCAAACTTCTTCTTCTAGTGTCACAATCACCCAGGTGCTCAAACCAGAAATTCCTGCCTCCTTCTTGTTTTCCACTCACACTCACCCATCCACTTCTAAAAAAATGCCTTGAATGTATTCACTTTTCTCTATCATCACTGCTATCCACCAGTCAAAGTGACTCTCGCCTGAACTATTCCAATAGGCAGCTTCCATTCCTTCTTTACGTTTTAGGTTTGGTAATATTGAAATTGACTGTTTTCATTCAAAGTACCTTTTGACAACTAACCACAATCCATTCTCTCTCCAACAGTCAGAATAAACTTTAAAAATATAAATCAGATTGTCATTATTATGAAGGGGACTTATAATTTTATTTCTCATGCCTGACCAGTTTCTTAAAACTATTTCATCTAGATATTAGACCATATTTTATGCTTAAAACTTTTGAAGAATCCAACATTAATATCTTCACTATTACTTGATGGTTTCCTTTTCCTTTTTTATTACAGTTACTAGAGTTCACAGTTGTTAGTAAAGATCACCTATTGTGTTCTGAAAGCTCAGAGAATATTACTGGAAACATTGAACACATATATACATGTGTGTGCATGCATACACACACGCACACACACACACACAGTGTTAATGGGAATATATAGGACCATATAGCACTAACATTCATACCGCTTATCCTCTAATATGCTATATAATTTACTTCTTTAAGATAAAAATCAGTTTTCTAGGGGGGCTGTGCAATCAAATTAAACTTACTTTAATTTGAATCTTGAGTGATTTGGCATAACTCAATAGAATAGTGTTTCCAGCAATAAAAGTAAAATTTTATTAAATAATTATGCGAATAAAGTTGTATCTGTGTTCATAGTTATCATAATTCAATTTTAGACAGCCCTGTATTTTCAGGGGATCAGTTTTTGTATGATTCCTGCTGCAAATTAAAAACAAGTCGGGGAAAAAAAGAGTGAAAAAATTTAACCCACTGGTCAAAGCAAGGAACCTATGAATAGACCTATTTACTCTTGCTTATTCAATACATATTTCTTCTGTGGCAGGGTTTCAAACCAGGTAATCACTTTCACTTGAATTAAGAGTAGCTGGGGACACAAAAATTCTATTGCATGAATTATCCTAAAAACAAACAAACAAACAAAAAAACCTAACTATTTTTAAAAATCTACCAATTAAAATCAGTACTCAGAGTAAGTTGCAGAAAACTGTTAAGAATTAATTAACTCCTATAGTCTAAGCAGGAGCTCATTATGAACTGTAAAAACAGGGTAGAATCTGCAAAACCTGCCTGAGGCATCTCAACTACAAGAGAGATAATAAGTAATCAGAGAAAGTTTTCTTAAATTAGTTAATTTATACTTGGATTAGGGAGGAAAAAGCATTGTATTTATTATTGTTCTAAGCAAATTTACCACTTTAAAATAGAAAGAAGTCAACACATTTTTAACCATTTATTGTGAAGGGTCCAGAGGTAAACTTGATCAGAGTTATCTGCAAAACATTTATAGATTCTAGAATGTAGCATAAGACTGAATATAACACCAGGTAGGAAGTATTCTCAACACAGCAGCAGAGTGATCCCCTTAAAAAGGAAGCAGCAGCAGATCCTTCACTCCTCAGCTCAAAATCTCCCTATGGCTCCTCCTCACTCAGCATCAAAACCAAATTCTTTAAAGAGAACTTGGAGGTCTTCTGTGATCATACCCACCTATAAACTCTCCTGAGCACAAGAAGCCCATTTGCCTCTGATCTCACCTCCTTCTCTCTCACTCCTCACCAGACATGGTGGTCTCCTTGATATTCCTTGAATATTGCAGGCATATTCACACCCAAAGATCTTCCTAACAGCTCTGTCCTCTGCCTGGAATGCTTTTTTCCCATATTCACAAAACTAATCCCCCATCTCCTTCACATCTCTGCTTATATGTCACCTTCTCAAGGAGGACGTCCTAACCACATTGGAAATTGGGACTTGCCCTCCCTCCCCACTCTCAATGCCCATTTCTTGTCTCCTTTGTCTTTTCTCTCCATGGCATTTACCACCTCCAACATGCTCCATAACTTACTTCTTTATCATATTTATTGTTTATTTTCTCTCTTCCCTTATTAGAATATAAGCTTCATGAAGACAAGGCTCGTTATCTGTTTTACTGCCAAACACCTAGAAAAGTGCCTGGTTATGTAGTAGGCATTCAGGACATATATGTTGAATGAGTGAAATATGAAGTCCGTGAGTTTTCTCCAATTAAGTCTTATAAAATTGTACATTTGAAACCTATGCAATTTTACTACACTTCTCACCCCCAATAAGTTTAATTTAAAAATGAATGAATAAATAAGTAAATAGAATATGACCAATTGGCAAAAAGAAAAGAAAAAAAAGAAAGGAAAGAAAATTAAGTCTGTGGGAGAAGAACATAGCATGAACCAGGACTAGACAAACTAAGAATAAGATAACACCCTAGGAAGGCTTAGACTAGAAACAAGTTGGCTTGGAGTGGCTGGACAAAGAAATTCTAGAATGCGGAAGTCTAAAGACTCTAAGTTAGTCAAAGCTGGGCTTTTATTTTTGTTTTTTAATTTCTTACCTACATTCTGGTTTTGATATCAGGAAGTCTGTAGTAATGTTTGGGAATCTAGGAAGCCTTTTCTGTGTAAGTATTGTAGATGACTTCCTAGAGAAAAAGAGGAAAATGAGCTACCTCTGTTTGGCCACAAACGAGCAATTCAAATATTCATGGCAAGAGGCCCTAGAGTCAATGAACTATTGTGAATCTATAATGTGTCACTCATACCCTGACTCTTGGTATTTCAGTAACGATTTAAAACAATTTTGTCTCATCCCAATTGTCATTTCATGCAGAATTGGGATTTTGTGTGAAGCATTAAGATAGTCTCTTTTTATTTCTCTAATTAGAACTGCTGCTCTACCCAACACTTGGCTATAAACTTTAAAATTAGGATAGACTTAGAGGCTGAGATTTATAATATGTTCTCAAGATGAAAATTATTCATTGTCTAACTTTGATCAGTTAAGTTTCAGTCGCCTTTTTATATCTCTGTAGTAAAAATAAACTAAGGTCCCTAGAAATCTCATGAATATAGCCAATATGTTTGCTCATGAGAAAGAACAAAAACAAACAAAATACTGAACAGGCAAGAGTCTACCATTGGTGATAAAAATGCAGCTATTCTGCTATTTTGACCCTTTACTCAAAATCCCTTTCTTTCTTCTCTCATCATCGTTTGTCTATAACTTTATTTTTAAAAACAAATTTGCACAATGTCTTGCCTATAAATATATTTACTTATTGACTTTAGACAAGGAGGTACATCAGGGGAGTTTCGCCCCACATGGATTCCCAAAACTTTCAAGTTTTTGGATTTCTGACTGTTACTATTAATACCTGGAGCCAAATCTAACCAACCAGAAATATGCTGCCATGAGCAATGACTTTCCAATCATTTTTATAAAACATAAAATTTATGGTCCAAGTATGTATAAAACATTGTGTATTAATTATGAACTATTCAACTGGATGGATACCTGTGGAATAGTATCAGGGATTACTTTAGAAACTGGATGTGAATTTACCATGGATTGTTTTTTATGGCAACTCTAATATTTAGAGAAGATGGATGATGTAAATTGCCTACTCCTTTCTTAGTCAATAATACCAAATGATGTTTTTGCATTTAATATGCAAAAGATTAAATGTTTAATTCAGCCAGTTGTTACATTTTTTCTCTTCAGAGTTCGTAACTATTAGTTCTTGAATGGGCTTATTGATAGGTGTTTATATCCCTAAGGTGAAACCAATGCTCAACAAGGTAATATCTAAATTGGAATCACAGTTGATCACATTCAACCAGGTACATAATAAACATCATAGCCAATGATTGGCAATCGATCAGTACTGAGGGTTAGCCTAGAGGGATTTCTAAATGATCTTAAGATTATATTTATAAGAGATGGCCAAACAACTTGAGTAGATAGATTAAAAATAAGAGAACTTTTCATCAGTAAGGAAATCATGGTACACCCATCTATTAGAATATTCTGAGGTCACTTAAAAAGATAACTTTGATGTTGATGCCTTGACTTGGAAAGATACCCATTAGTATATTTTTAGTAAAATGTTATCAATAAAGTGAATAGCAATACTCCACAAATACCAATTACTATATGTTGAGCACCAAACACTTTGTGAACATTTTATGTGCATTACCTCACTGATATCTTATACTAGGCCTAGTAAGTAGGTACCATTAGAAATTTCATTTTAAAAAAATATAAACAAAATCTCAGAAAGAGTCAGTGACTTGCCTAACTTCACTCAGAAAAGCAATGGTAGAGCTAGAACTCTAGCCTGGCTCAGACCAAATTCAGAGACTGCATAAGAAAGGAAGGCTTGAGATTTGCCAAATAGCAATAGTGGTTCCATCTGAGAAGTAGAACTGAGGAGTAGAGAAAAAGAAGCAATTTTCATTTTCTATAATCTCCATTATTTAAATGATGTAATAAGTATGCATTATTTTTAAAATAGAAAAATATATCAATTTTTGAAAACTAATTTTAAGGAAAAAGCTCTTAAATTTTATTCCATTGTGCTTTTCATCTTGGAAGACAGAGACATTAGCAGTTCTCCAGTCTCTAGAAACTGATATCTTTTTCTAGGATGAACTTCAGGAACTCTTCTTAGAGGAAAAGCATCTCTTTTAAGTTATAGGTATGTCTCAACTCTGAGGTGAAAATGAAATGACATATGGGGTCATGAGCAACAAGCAGTGTGTTAAGACTAGAAAAGAAACTGCAGCCAGTGAAACAGATAAGTAGATAAAATGGGAGATCTCAAAGATTCAAGGCACATAGAAATTAAAATGGCAGAGTCACACTGAGCCTGGAAGAAGGTTCCAAGTTTTTGCAAAGAGCAGCGAGTGAGACCTTCAGATAAGATAAGGCCAAATTCCCAGGCAAATGGCTCTCTGAAGATTCTAAGGAGCATTGCTTAAACACTATCAGATGCTTGGTACCCACAACAGATGGCTTGTAGTCCATCACTAATCAGCTTTATTCCTTTACTTTCCTGGCATTCTCTGCATGACACTATGAGGCATCTATTGAACAGTGTCTGGAACAGACCCTGTTCTCAGGCAGAGGCGTTACCCTAATGTGGATGTTTGTAGGAAGTTCAGTCTTTCAAGTTCTTGAACAAGTGGTTCAGCACGCTTTGTCTCTAATGCCTTGTCATGATCTGATTCAGAGTTAGAAACTGTCCTCACAATTCCATCCACAAAAATGATAACTAATGCATATATCTTTCATTCAACAAAGAACTGTTGAACGTTTCTAATAATGCAAGCACTGGGTGCTAAACTCTTAGTAGAATGTGGTGATCCAGAAATACTCTACCATAAGAAATCTTAAATATGTAGTGGGAAAGAATAATTAATAATCAAATAATTAAATAAATATTAAACTTCAGCTGTGAAAAGTGATAAAAAAGAGAGATAAAAAAGGGTACTATGAGAGCATACAGTGATGATTAAGCTTTTTAAAATGTTTTTATGCCTTTGGATTCTTGCTGTTTTGGTGTGATTTGTCAGATAATAACTTGTATTTACAAAGGTTCTACTTCTAGGAATTCAAACATTGAAAATATCTGATTTATTTTCCTTCTTCTACAATGAAGAAGACATAGATGAATGCTACATACTTTTGTTTCCTGGAACTGAAGGAGGCAGAAATGAACAAGAATTAGAACCAGCCATTCCCTGGAATCGGCTTCATATGCCTGCTCTGTCAGAAAGAGGAAGTCACAAAAGACATCAGTCAAGACACGCAGGCTCACTGGATCCCTCAAAAACCTTCCTTCCTTTTGAAAATGTCTCAGAAGTAAAGGTGGTGACCTGAGAGGGTGGAAGGGTTATTTAAGGAACACTCCAGAGCAAACATCCTTGACTTTCTCAGCTTTAAACTCCCTTTTAGAAATTGCTTCTCTCCCATCTCCACCCAGCACTCTCACCTCAGACTATTTGCTCCAAGATTTTTTTCTTTTTTTTTGATTAAGCTTTATGGATATCCACAATCACTGGGAAAAGATGTATCCAAAGATGGAGGGTTGGGGGATTTTTTTTCAACTATCGCCAGACAGATGTTTGTTTCATTATTTAGACATTCCTTTCTAGTGCAAAATCATCCCACACCAAGAATAAGATGTTTTTATTTACTCCTCCTAAATAATCAACTGCCTCGTCCTCCTATGTAGCAACTCCAATTAAATTTAAAAGTTTGGAGCCGTGCCTTTACTTGGACTCTGAAGTAAAAACATTTGTCCAACATAGTTCAATAAATGGAGGGAAATTCCATAGCAACTAAACTTGATAAAAGAATCGTATAATAACATTTATTCCTGGAAAAACATTTGTGAAAAGGAAAGGTCATGTTTCTACAGCAGCCAGCTTTGAGGGGTCCGCTAAGCTCTACTAAAACTAAAGAAAGACATGGAGAGAGGTAGAAGTGAAGGACAGAGTGGGATCTAATGTGAAGACATATGAGGCAAAAATTAGTGATGCTAAAGTCAAGCTCATTGGAATGGATCCCAAGTGGACCATGGGTGTTCCTATCTAGTTCTGTCTCTTTTAACTTTTAGATCAGTGGTTGAAAATGCAAATGCCAATAGGGCAGGTATACTATGCAAATGAGTAAAGTGGGCCAGGTGGCAAAAACAAGAGTCACGGGCCTCAACCAAACCGGGCCTGTACTACCCAACTCCAATCCAGTGCCGCCCAACAAGAATTGTGTTCAGAAGCAGGAATTTCTATTTGAAATAGCCCTATCAGTTTTCTTTTGCTGATGTAAAAAACAAAACAAAACAAAACCTTAGGGGCTTAAAACAACACTCTTTTTATTAACACACAGTTCTGTAGGTCAGAAATCCAGTGACAATGTGACTCAGCTGGGACCCCTGCTTGGAATCTCTTAAAGCTAAAGTCAGTGTACCACCAAGAAGCATTACTCTCTAGAGGTTCTGGAAATTCATCAGTTTCCAATCTCATCCTAGTTTGGCCATATTCAGTTCCTTGGGGGTTGTAAACTGAAATCCCAGGTTCTTTGCTGCCCACGTTTCTTCTCATGCTTTCCATGTGGTTTCTCTCCCGAAACAATGAGTTGAGTCTGTCTAAAGCTTTGACTATCTCAGATTTGATGAGCTGCCATGTCTGTCTGCCTATTCTTTTCTGGAGAAAGTTCTTTGTTTTTCAGGGTTCATGTGATTAGAACGGGCCCACCGGGATAATACAGGATCGTCTCCTTATTTAAAGGTCTGGCCCATAACCTTAATTATATTTGCAAAGACCTTTTGTGCTGTATAATGAAACATATTCTTGGATTCTAAGGATTAGAGCATGGAAGCCTTTGGGTGCCATTATTTTGTTTACCACAATTCCAAATTTAGCACACTGACAAATAATTAGTAACACTACTTAAGCCAGACAGAACGTGTCTGTGGTCCACATCTTGATTCAGGGACAAAATCTGTGACTTCTACTTTAGGAGACAAGTGTTACGAACAAAACCAATATTGCAGTATAGCTTTTAAAATAGCATGTTCTTAAGATAACTGGCGTGAAGATAAATGGATTATTAACAAGAAATGCGTATCCGGTATTACAGACTTTGCTTCTACATTTGTTAGTACGTACTACATATAAGTCAAGGTCCTTTGGTATGGACTTTATGAATATTTAGATAATTAATAATCAATATTTGTTTCTACCCTTTCTCTTTTTTGCAACACTATTAGAGTTACTGCTGTGGTGAACACTGACTTGGAGACAGATTAAATGCATTGTTTTCTTGCTGAGCTTGATTTATATAACCTATTAGATATTTCTTAGTGGGTCAAGAGAAAGAATTAATATTAATCCAGAGAGTAATTGTCATTTGTGTATTCTCATCAATTCTATGGTAAAATAACCACAGAATCATACTAAAGTATACTAACATTAAAAGTCTTCCTTAACATTTTACTTATGTTTTATATTTTCAAGCTAAATTTCAGTGCAATTCTGAAATGCTGATCATTTGAAAAGGACAAGAAACAATAGGATTGGGAAAGCCTATCAAGACAATTGCAACACCTCTTCACTTCATCAATAGACAGTTGTCTCTAAACATCTCATTTAATGGAAAGTGAGAGTCTAGGCTTGGGAGACAGACCTGGATTTGGGTCCAGGATACAGCACTGGGTAGTCAGCTAATCGAACAAATTGCTAAATAAGCTGAGCTTCAGTTTTCTCCTCTGTAACATGATTTGTAAAATAATTTTACCTATTGCTCATAGGCTGTTGAGAGGAATGAAATAATCACGGGAAGTGCTTCGATGATACCTGATGATGAGGATACTCCCAGCAGTGTATTAAAATAATTCTGGTTTTAGCTAAGATAGTATGTTTGGTTCATAGAGGATCTACTACTCAGCTTAATAATCTTCCTTCAGGCAAATCTCTACTAATCTATTAATTTATTTTTTTTAATTTCCTCTTAAAATTCAACCTGCTATTATTATTAATTATTATTGTCAGATTTTTTGAGAACTAACACATTTCCAGATACTAAGTTAAAGACATACACTAATACATTTATGATTGCTTCAGATAATAATATTCCATTTATAAAAATAATCTCCACAAAGCCCAAATCGAATTGACAAAATGTATGATAAACTGTGAAATAAAAAAATACAAAATTGCACGTAAATGCAACTACATAAAATATATAGAAATATGGACAAGACCGAAAGGCACATAAAAAATAATTTTGTTAGGGATTATTTTCCTGTTTTAGTAGTAAATCATGTTTTTAATTTAAAAAGTAAGTTATTTAAATTCCGTAAGAACTGGCAACAAGCTTTTAACATTTATATACAGTGACTTACTAAATTTGAAGACGAACTCTTAATTTACAAATAGAATTTAAAAAGTTGGAGGTGACCTTAGAGGTCGTCCTGGTGGACAGTTTTCACACTGTACACAGCAGAGCCTTAGTTACTGGTCCACTTGAGGTGTCTTAGGTGTAACTACATGGCATGGTTGCTATGAAGTACAGAACAAATAGGCAGAGGACCAGGCTTCTCCAGCTGTGCTTCCATTAGTACAGTTTCACTCTTACTTGGCTTATGTATTTATATAGTATTTCATTACAGAAATGTTTCCACTGGTCAAGAAAACAAACAAGAATCAAAATTCCCTAATGAGGAAGACACAGTCATTCTCACCAAATATTCCATTTGTTCCCCTGTATTTTCAGCTCTCTTAGTTTCTTACCAATAAAATGTGAGCAGGAGTGATATATGTTACTTCTAGCATGAGGCAATAAAAACCTTATGCACAGTTCTCCAATCCCTCTCTTCTCAAAATGAGAAAAGATATAAAATGGGAAAGACTCATGTTCACAGTGGTTCAATTCCGAGAGATGGAAGCCACCAACTGGTCCCTGAGAGGCCATGTGGAGCAGAGCCCGCTGCCCACCAACGTGGGACATGCAAATAAGTGAAAGGTTAACTTTGTTGGGTTAAGCTCCTGAGTTCATAGAGTGATTTATTACTTCTGGATAACTTAATCCATCCTTACTAATATACCTCATTTAATATGAGTTAACAGGTGTGTGGATAATGGAAGTGAGTAGTTCAAGGTCACTGAGATCTGGACTGAAATCCAGATTTCTTGATACCCCAGTGCAGAGTTCTCACTACAACAATCTTAATGACCATACCAGAAAAAAATAAGCCTTGGTGTTGGGGGTAGATTTAAAAAGCACCTATTTCAAACTTCTCTAAATTCATGATGACAGAAGGCCATCCACATGTTAATGAAAACAGTGAAAGACATCTCACCATTTCTAGGGTCAGTCCATTCTTGTTTGATAGTTATCATTATTAACAATTCCTTTTCTGAAGACATGGCCTTGTAAATAATGTGTTGAGGAAAGTGAAGTTTCAACAATTAATTTTTTAGCCCTTACTATGTGATAAACACTGTAGTAATAGCAAAAACAGATACATAAGCACTGATGAGCAAACATAGACATGATCTGGGCTCTCAAGGAACTTGCAGGCTAATGAAGGGATGTGTGTGTGTGTGTGTGTGTGTGTGTGTGTGTGTGTGTATGTATATATAATATATATATATACACACACACACATACATATGAAATAGTCACAAATATAAATCTATGATCACAAACTTTAGTAAGTTCTACAAAGAACAAAAAAATCACACAGTATTAGGAAAGCCCAAAACAGGGGACCCGACTTAGTCTGAGGAGTCATAAGGGGTGGAACAAGACAGAGATGGAAAGGATAATATATACATTTCTGGTTTCCCACCTTGATAGATTATAGCGTGTCATTTGCTGAACTAGGAACACGGGATGATGACCTGGTTTTGGTGAATGAAGGGAGTGGGATGTAAAAACCATGGGTTCTGTTTTAGAACACCTGGAGTTAGAGGTATCTACCGTGTTTCCCTGAAAATAAGACCAGGTCTCATATGAAGGTTTGCTCCAAAAGATGCATGAGGGCTTATGTTCAGGGGATGTCATCCTGAAAAACCATGCTAGGGCTTATTTTCCCATTAGGTCTTATTTTCGGGGAAACACGGTATGTAACATCTGCACAGAAAAGTATGCATGAGGATGCCAGGAATGTTTAAAGGAGTGAGTATCGTTATGGAAAAATCTAAAAAAAGATGGAGCTGGGAAATAACAGCATATTCTCTCAGTTGGAAGCACGGACCCTCCCTGCCCGTTCATTTTCAAGTCACTGGCATCAGAGGCAGAGAGCAGCAGCTGTTGCTCCTGTCCCCTCTCCTCTGACATTTGCCAGATGGTGTCATTCTGTGGGTGATCTTTATTACAGAGCAACCCTGTCAGTGCAAGTCTTAACAGGCTGCCTGAGTCAGGAGGTGGAGGTGATTGACCTTTTAGTTCATACCCATCTCCTGCCATCACTTAGGCCAAGTATGCTCCAGTGCTAAATGAAGTGCTCCCCTCTGAATTTTAGAATCTGTGAAATCATTATCATAACATCCCACATTGTGTGGTAGCACAAACTATGCCTTTTTGAAAGCCCCTAAAAAAAATTACATAGCAAGCACTACGGTCAACCACCTATGATTTTCATTTTTATAAAAGAAATAAAAAGCCTTCAAAGGTTTGCAATTAAAAAAATTAGAGGGCAATCACTGGCCTCTGGAATCTGGATTGATAGAAAGACAAAAACAAGAGACTCAAATGCACCAAAACTCTGAGTTATGGAAGGAAGCAGCCATCAGTGACTAGCTGTGTGGCTTTAAGCAAGTGACGTAATCATTCTGGGCCTCGGTGCTCTTGTCTATAAAATTGGGATAACGTCCAATTTTGGGTTGTTGTGATGACTCTAATATAAGGGCTTATTTATGTATGACACTTAGAAGCTTAATACGTTTATAATCCATGTTATTTAATACACTGACTTGTTTCTGCTTAATAGCACTAAAAAAATAACAGCCACCATTCACTAAGTGCATAACTGTATACAAGAAACCTTCCTCGGTGCTTTATGAATATCGGTTTATTTAATGTTCACCGAAATCTATAAGGTATTTACAATTAATAACTTCAGTTTTTCTTTTGTGTTTTTTTTTTTTTTTCACAGGACAACACTGACGCAGGGAGTTGCTTGCTGAAGGTAACACAGATTATAACTGAGGGCAGTAGGATTTGAACCTAAGCAGTCAGACTTCAGATTCCATACTTACATCCATTAAACTACAATACCAAGGATAAAAGATTGGAATGTTATACTGTGTATTTGCACACCTCTTTTTTTATGGGAAATATTAATATTCGAAAATGCTTCTGTAACATTGCATGCCCAGTCCCTTGCTCAGTGGGACTGGTTAGGGGGAAATGTATATTGTGGGGAGAGATGGAAGAGGTGAGGCAAAGGTTTGCAAGAGACGAGCAGGCAGGATGAATATTCTGAATAGCCAAACCCAGCCTGGTGGCTATGAGGTGTATTTGGAAGCATCCTTAGCTAGAATCCAGGAGCCCTGCGCCCTACTTGCAGGTCTGCCACTAAAAAGCTGTCTAACATTGCACCTCACATGACCTTTCACATCACTTTTGTGTCCTCATCTAAAATGAGGATTTGAGTCTAGCATCTAGACCAAATTAATGTACACTGATAGTCTCTAAAGATGGCCCCAATTCTAATTTAATTGTATTAAAATCCATAAGCACCATCTTCTGTCACGATGACCACCGGCAATATCTTTTCATCTTAGTAACAGAATTTTAAAAATCAACTTTTTCATTAAGTTCAATGAATGCATGTTATACTATTTAACTCAAGAAAACTGAATAGACATCAATTTGATCCAGACTGTGGGGACCTGAGTACTTGTGTTTCAGTTTGTGACCTGTCACTACCTGTGGGACTCGGGCCAGCGCTTGCTAGACTGTGAAGCTCCAAGTCCTGATCAAAAAGGGTCCTTTCCACATTCTTTTCCTGATGGCACATTATTCATGGCCCGGGTTAAACCAAGCTAATGAACTTTTGGAAATAAGTTTGTTACCTCTTGTTAACTATTTTTGAAAAGCCCCGTAGAAAAGCATCTATTGCTTCCTGAAGAAACAAAGCTCTGAGAATTGTCGGCTGGTGACATTACGTCGTACAAATCTCCCATGAACAGACACCAAGGCTCTGGGGACTGCTCCTTTTCCAAAGGCACGTGGTTAAGTCTGGCCTGAGGGTTCCAGGGTTTACCCTCCTGACAGTCTGATTTGTCTGGGCAGGAAACTTTCCACTACTAGTCATTAGCAGCCTGTAGACATCTGTTTCCCTGGGGAAAAGAAATACGTAAGTCACAGAGAGATTAAATCTAATTATTATGATTTCCATTTCTGGGGCAAGGCCTTTTCATAAATAATTAGTGCAAAACTGGCAAATTTTAAGCACTGGTCCTATCATTCATGATAATGAGTAGATTTATAACTCACAAGCTCATTAGCTATGGAGGGCTAATTAGAACTTTAACCAAAAACACCACTGTGTGAATGGCTCACTGAGGTAATCACAGCATTGTGGCTCTGAAATATGAACTCCGTATGCAGACCCCAGTGCAAGAGTAAAGTAGTAACTACACCACCAGGAAAGAGGGTTTAAAACTCAGTACGAAGTGACCCTCAGATAGAGGTAGGTTTCTGTTTTCCTGAGCATGCTTGCACTTAAAACATGCGTGAATGGAAATCATGGCAGAATAAAACACTAGAAAGAGCTGTGGATAGGCATGAGAAAGCCCTCAGGTCTAATTCTGCCTGAAACACTGACCTCTCTCTCAGCTCCATTTCCTTCCATTTAACAGGAGAACAACGAACTAAATATACTTTAAAGTCTGTTTCTAATCCTCACATAAAATTGCTTTTAGTCTTCACAATTTATTTTCTTACATTTCATTTTAGTATTTTAAACACACTTACATTCCACTTACATGTATCAGGCACTGTTCTAAACTCTTCACACATATAATCTCATTTAATCTTCAGGGAAATGCCTTAAAGTAGGTAGTGTAATTATCCTACCCTACTGATGAAGAACTGGACCACATGAAGAGGTTAAATAAGTGGCCCAAGGTCACACAGCTAGTGGTTCTCAATCCATATGCCATGGCGTGCTGCTGTGCCACAAGTTCTTCACAGCCATATGCCAATGACAGCCAGAGTCTGACCAGTGAAATGTTGATCGATACTTTCAATTCTGTTTGCCCAATTGGCATAGCTCTCATCTTTGCCACATTAAAATTGCTGTACCCACTAATAACAATGCTAGCATTTGATGTTTGGCTGATAGAATCCCAAACTTCATTTCTCTATTGGCTGTATCTACGACAGTTGCTTCTTTATTATTCTCAATATGTCTCTTTGTAGACGTAAATTGGACAATAATAGGAAATTAGGTGTGAAAAAAAGATGATGTTACATAATCAAGTGAACAAAAGGGGGAAAATATAAAAATATTTTCTAAATTAAATCAGGAGCATCTGCACACATTACTTTCATTCTAAACCAAACACTTTGGTTGAGCTTAGCAATATGGCAGAAGCCAAATACTTCATTCCCAACTGAGAGGCTTTCCACTAATAGTAATTTTTCTCCTTATTTCCTCTTCATAAGAAATGTCATTTGGATTACATATCGAAGCTGTTTCTGACTCTTCCAAGCCCAGTTCCCAGTTAACCTCCTGCTACCTCTGAACTATGTCTTTTAACATGGTTTTTGTCTATCTAAAAAGCTTTCTCATCTTTGCATAAATCCAGGATATATATTCCTCTCTCCCACTCCAGTTAATAACTAATAAAATGAAATGAGACAATATGAACAATACTGGAAAATTGGAAACAATGAATATATCCAACAGATGAGATTACCTAGTTATGGCATACGTGTACTGCAAACTACATGCAACCAGCAATGGCACACTGTAGAATAGTATACATAATACATTCATATGTGAAAAAAGAGGTCTAAACTTTGTAAATTCATTCACTGATAATATTTCATCGGCTCCATCTATGTGTCACCTACTTCTAATATAAGAATAAACTAACTAAAAATATACCCTACCTTCCACATTCTAGTGAGAGTGACAAATATCAGTCATATAATTACACGATACAAAGGAGAGCTACATGGACCTATAACTAAGTGTAATAAAATTACTTGACACAATTGAAGGTCCAAGGACTAAGCAGAGATTTGAAAGAACTTTTCAGTTAGTTGATAAAGAGGTAATGAAAAAACATTCTCAGAAGAAAAGAACAAGGGTAAAATATCTTATGATAGAAAGGGAAGTGACATTTGAGAACATAACATAAGGCCAGGAGCTGAAAAGCAAACAGAGAGGGAGCAGGGGAAGCAGTGTTGCTTCACGTGGTTCGCATGGAAATGTTAATTATGATACCACAGAAGCTACGGCGCTTCCTCACAAACACTAAAATGTGTCAAGTGCTTCCTGGAGTTGTGCAGTGCACAACATAACTATATGCAACAGTCTTGAGAAACAGTGTGATGCAAGATGCTAAAAATCTAAGATGCTGCAGGGTCTTAAAATCTCCAATAAAGAATTTTATCTGCATCGGAAGTGTAAAGGGAAGCCACTGACTGGTTAGGATCAAATGTGTGCTTCACAAAGATCGTTCTGGCTACAGTGTAGAGAATAGTTTGGAGGGGGAAGTGTGTGGCATTATACCAGTTGGAAGGTCACTGCAGCAGTGCAATGAAATGCAATGGTAAATTGACGGCTGGTCACCGTAGTTGTAGGATAACTGAAAATAACTAGCTGGATCTGGAGATATTTTGGCAATGAAATCACCAGGCCTTGGGGTGGATTGAGTATGAGGAAAGAGGGAAAGAAGATGTTAAAAATGAGTTCATGGTCTGCTTCCATAACCAGAACCTACTCGATGAAGATGTTGCTCTTACGGAGATGGGAAAGAGTTGAAGAGAAGCATGTTTGGGGGCTGAGAGATTATACAGTGTCATCACATACTATATATGATCCTAGTTTTACAAAAGAACCAAGAACACATGCTCAGAGAGGGACAAGATTTGGAAGAAAATAAGCCAAATATTATCATTTTTAAATATGCACCATGATAATAGAGAAGAGTATCAAATTATTGTCTGGGCTTTTCTGTATGTGTAAATATTTTCATAATTTTTCAAAAGGCTTGTTTATAAAAATGGGTCATTCCAGGCGTGGTTATGCCCAGGCTGACTAACCATCACTACTCCGTGACTCCCCTCTGATACCGTGCACTCTCCTCTGGAAGACTTTGTAAATTCCACACTTTTTAAGGCTTTGTCGTGTCTCTGATGCCCTGCTTCACTGCAAGCCCATGACGGGGAGGAATTGGTTTCTTCTAGCTCCTTGCTGTCTCCCCCACAGAGCCTAGTTCAGAGCTTGCCATTCAGATGCACTCCGTGCATGTTGCACCTTAGCTTTTTATCGATATCCACAGCTACTCTGAGGACATTTATGAGGGATTGTTCTAGCTCCACCAAGGGAACCGCCAGTGCAGTTTAATTTAGCCTATCATAAAGTACTCTGCAAAAACAAAAGAGGAAGAGAGGAACTAACAAACAAGGCTTTGGCTGTGGACAAGACGAGTTTATAATTTATGACAGGCTCCCAACCAGAATCTACTCCCAGGGGGTAAGGAATGCTATGCACACCAACAAATCACCATTGCCTCCCTGCGTCCTGCCCAGCTCAGAGCAGTCCTGTTAATCTGCTGGCTTTCACTCAGCTCTGCAATATAATTTGGTAAATTAGCAAAAAGGTCTGGCTTAAGTGCATTTCACATGTGGTTAGCTATAATAATGCATATGTTATGCTTCTTTTACAGTCTGTTACATCTATTTCCACTGGCTGATTTTACCTTTTATTATTGTTTCGATGTTATTACCGGAGCTAAGATAAACTGATGCCTGCGCAAACTCATCCAATGGCTCATATACTTTCTGTGTAGGGCCTTCTTGAACTTCCTTTGAATGGCTAACAACAAAAGACAATAATTTCTACCTCCCAATAGACCACCTTGCATTAACCATTTTCACTGTGTATAACTCTATTAAAAACCTCCAGGGTGTTTCTATGATTTTAAAGCAAGCTGAAAAAATAAAACCAAAGGAAGAATGAGAGATTCTAGGTGCCTCAAGAATCTGTTCCAACATCAGCGGCATACTACCATTATCCCTTCTCTTCAAACCTAAAACATTGGCTTCTGTGCATCTCCAAGACTCTGACAGAAGTCAAGGGTTAGTTCTTCCAAAGGATGGTTTTTTCTCAAATTCGGTCCTGAGAGAAAACATGCTGGTAAATTTTTATTGCAGAAAAGGCACATCGAGAAAAGAAAAGCAAATCAGATGTGCTGCTATTAATTTTGAGGAGGCCACATAGAAGAGCTGATCTCAAATATTCTGGACTCACAATCTCTTTACATCCTTAAAAATTATTGAAGACTCCTAATAGCCTTTGTTAATATGGGATTTGTCTATCTATATTTAACAGTTAACCTGGCTTGAGGCTTATCAATTTTCTTAGTCTTTTCAAAGAACCCGCTTTTACTTCCATTGATTTTCTCTATTGATGTCCTGTTTTCAATTGCATTTACTTCTGTTCAAATACTTATTGTTTCTTTTCTTCTGCTTACTTTGGATCTAATTTGCTCTTCCTTTTCTAATTTTCTAAGGTGGACAGTGAGTGCATAGTAGTAGTTAAAAATATAACAACTGAGCCAGCCCAGTGGCTCAGGCGGTTAGAGCTCCATGCTCCTAACTCCGAAGGCTGCCGGTTTGATTCCCACATGGACCAGCGGGCTCTCAACCACAAGGTTGCCGGTTCAACTCCTCAAGTCCCGCAAGGGATGGTGGGCTCTGCCCCCTGCAACTAAGATTGAACACGGCACCTTGAGCTGAGCTGCCTCTGAGCTCCCGGATGGCTCAGTTGGTTGGAACACGTCCTCTCAACCACAAGGTTGCCGGTTTGACTCCCACAAGGGATGGTGGGCTGTGCCCCCTGCAACTAGTAACGGAAACTGGACCTGGAGCTGAGCTACGCCCTCCACAACTAAGATTGAAAGGACAACAACTTCACTTGGAAAAAAGGCCTGGAAGTACACACTGTTCTCCAATAAAGTCCTGTTCCCCTTCCCCAATAAAATCTTCAAAAAAAAGAATACAACAACTACTTGTATCGCTTGCGGCCATTGTATTCATTTGTACTAAGGCACCAGAAATTTTAACTGCTAGTGTTTCTGCACCATTATGGCAAATTCCAAACACCAAAATAGAAAATAATGTCTTAATATTATTATAAAAATCGTTTTGCCCTTGCAGATCTCTGAAAGAATCTCAGGGTTCCCTAGGAGGTCCACGGATTCCTCTTTGAAAACCACTGTCTTAGCATTTAGCACATATAAAAATTCTTATTTTGTATGCTACATTAGGATGACATACAAAAACAGAATGGTTAATGGCCTGTACTTCTTTTTCTTAAACATTGTTTCTGCTCCTTGCATTTTTTTTCTAAGAACAAAAACCACCCTTCAGGGCACCCACTCCTTCCACCACTGGTTACCTTTAGCTATCACAGAAATGAAGCTAGAAATAACCAATAAAATTGCCCAATCTGGGCTTTTACACAGGAGGAAATGGAAACCGAGAGATACACATTGACTAGTGGAAGGCTGTAATTTTAAGTCTCCTGATTTCTAGGTTAATCATGTTTTATTTTTGTATATATGACTTTACTCAACCATTTAATTCTTCTCTTTATTGTGTCTCTTTCCCTCTCTTCTCTCTTAATCAGACACATTCCTAATCATACATACTGATGTCTCTCATTTATGTTTTGCTAGTTTAAGCTAAAAGATCTTTAAAATACTCTCTCTTTAAATACATTTAAAAGCTGTGTTCTAGCCCAAATTATTTAAAAATGGTTTAGTCTAAATTTCTGAATGATAAAGTTTAAAGAGAAAAAAAAAAAGAATGCACAGAACTCCTAATTATCTTTGCATGAATTTCAAATCTTTCCAGGGGAAAAATATTGTTTAAATGTAAATAATTACAGTGGAGAGGAAATGAGTTCACCCTGGAATATGCTATCTCTGAAGATAGCAGTTTACTCCACACTTCAGTGGCTGTAAACTTGCCTAAATTAAATACAATGAGTTAGAAACTATTGAGAAAGGAAAGCAGAAAGTGCAAGAGGAGAAAAATAGATATTTTCAGTCCTAAATTACAGGTTTACTAAACTAGCTACACCATATTGCAGATGTGTCTCGATCCATTATAAGTAAACCACGGTAAAATTCCTCCTACACAAAACAACATCATTACCTGAACCTCGACACCCCACCCCACCCCCCAAAAAAAGATGATGTGAGCATCACGCAGTGGATAACAGCTTTTAAAAGGTTCCCATCTGAAACCTATGATGCTTTCAGCGATTAAAATGCGGATAACAATTCTGTCAGTCATTTACGATCTGTTGAGGTCTTGTTAATTGAATTTAAAAGAGCAGTTTATTATAGAGAAACTGGGTTTGAATTTATTTCCCAAACTAAATTGTTAAAGGGACTTTTTATGTGCTGTGTATGGAACAACTCTGTGGCCTGTTTAAAATAGAAAAACCTAGAAACTTAGGGACCATGTTGCTCCTAAGAGCTCAATAAAATAATCTGAGTAGCAAGTACTAGAAATGGATATTGTAAAACTGACTTTCTTTATGAAGCTTAAAAGGTAGGGTTTTTATACTTCTTTCTGAGAATTATACTTTAGCTCTTTGTAGGTTTTGTGTGATACAGATCTAAAGATGGCACTAGCGTATGCCAACTGAGCATATCATTCAACAGACAGTTCTAGCTTATATTACAACAAACAAACACAGTGAGCTGCTCGTTTCCTGTCAATCTTTCAAGGTCTTTAATGGCTCAAATTTAGTGAGAACAGTGCTGTAGATTTCTGTTTGTTCTGTTAGAAAGGCAAATTAACTAGGCATCCATGGTTTCAAGTTTAATATATTATCCAGCATTCAGACTTTAGCCATAACAAATTGTTAAAAATTGGAACACATTTTTTAGTCATATATTTTCGATTGTTAAGGGATTATCTAAAATTTCAGCCTATTTTTGAATATCGGCTTAAAGATTTTTTGTGATATCTTTTTCCAATCCAACAGTTTTATGGACGTTACATGTCTAAACATAACATTCTACAGTCTAGAGGGAAAAACTGAAACAGTGGGCGTCTGCCCTCTGCGACTCTCAGTATGTTAGTGTCACTTTAAGGTACTAGAAACAGACCTCAAATTATTTTTCCCTACAGGAATGGGCTGAACAGCTTTTGGACAAATGAATAGAAGGAATACTGACGATAGTTCTTCCAGGCTAGTTGTATTTCATTCTTTAACTGTGGATAGAACAGGACACTAGCACACTAGCAAATAATTTCCAACGAGCCATGGTAAGAGATCATGCAATGCTGAGAGGCATGACTCTATAGACAGAAATTACCACTCCAGATCCTAGAGAAGGACTGACCGTAGCAACTGGGAATGCTGAATATTCAGTTTTGCTGAGTACAAACTGAGAACATCACCCTGGAAACAGTTTTCCACTCTCAGCTATAAACTTGGGGTGAAATTAAAAGTGGAAAAGAGAAATTGTAACAATTTATCTCTGTTTTACAAAGCATAAATTTTTCTTGATTCAGTTGTCACTCCAAGTGACAGAAGCCAGAGTATTTTGAGATGAAACTGGCTCATAAAAGAAGAGAGCCGAGAGGAAGAAGAGGAGTTTAAATTTGTGTTCCATGTTCTAGGTACATTCCAGAATATCAACAGAATATGAATAAGAATCGCAGCATTTATGGAGCATTTGCTATGAACATGATTCTGTTCTTCATGTGCTGTAATAAAACTAAAGCAAGGTAGATATTAAAATACTTCCACAAGTAAGAAAAAGAGTAAATACAAGAGATATAAGAATTTAATAATAACAATTGCCAGTGGCAGAAAGGATTGTTGAACTCTACAATATTGCAGAAAAACAGACTCCACTTGCTGAGGTTACTTAAGTAAACTGCCAGTCTATGAATGTTATCAGAATACACACACACACACACACACACACACCTACATATATCTATTACATATGTTTGATATAGATATATAAATCCATATAAATATATATATATATATATATATATATATATATATATATATATATATATATATAAATAAGTTATATAGATATAGAGAGAGAGATACAGACAGACAGACAAGTAGAAAAGATTTTGTAAATCTTCAAACTCAGCCCATAGTTCAATTCCCTGAGTCAGGGGAAAGGAAATTGGGCCACAGCTCCCTTTCATTAAAATTGCATTTAAACTATTTGGCCTAAATATAATTATCCTCTTTTCCCAAATGTATCTGATCCTTGTGAAAAAAAATAGGGATTGTCAGCACCGGGTCAATAAACTTGAGTCCACCCTAAGCACACTTTATCAAGAAAATGTGTTCACTATGCCTGCAGGAATTTTAAGGATACATTATGTTCCCACAGATAACATTTAGGTCCTGTGCCGATAGAAGGGAAGTAGGAGGAGACTGAAGATGTCTGTAACACCAAACACTGTGGTTCATAATCATTAATGAATACACACACATACAAAAATGGGGTGACAGGGAGCCACACTGACCAGAAGCTTTCTGTTTAAGCGAATCTAACCAGGCCTAACTTATAATGGAATCCTAGAAAGAAGGTTGTATAATGACTCTTCAAAACAATTTGAAGTGAAATAAGACAGACAGAGAAAGACAAATACTGTAAGATCTCACTTATACGTGGAATCTAAAGAGAAAACAAACTCCCAGAAACAGAGAACAGATGGGTGGTTGCCAGAGGCGAGGGGTGGAGAGTATAATGTACAGCATGGTGACTATAGTTTACGATACTGTATTGTATATTTGGAAAGTGCTAACACATGCATTTTAAAGTTTTAATTATAGGAAAGACAGAAACTATACGTAACTATGTGAGGTGATGATGCTTAACTAATTTATCATGTTAATCATTTTACAATGTATACCTATATCAAATCATCATGTTGTACACCTTAAATTAATACGATGTCATATGTGAATTACATTGCAATAAAAATGGGGGGAAAGTAATAGGTAGACAATTGTAGAAGATTATAGAAAGTTTACTCGTATGAGTGCACATTCTCTATTGCAGCACATCTTTAAGACATCATCCCTTGTTGAGTTTTAATATAGTGTAAAAGAATACCCACAATTATTTGAAAGAACTATTAAAATATTGCCCCATGTATATTCCAACTATTAAGAGCAAAACAAAACAATATGAACACATATCAATTTTAGGGGAAATGAGACTAGAAATAAATTGGAACTCATTCAATTGTTTGAGCCTTAAGAGATTTAGAAAGTCATTAAAATAGGAAGTAGATTATCTATGATAGGTGTTTGAACTACAGTAGAAGGATCTTGAAGGCCCACTAGAGTCTCACATCCACTAAATCTCTCACTATTAAGTTATATCCATAATAAATCAGTCTGATACGGTAATTCTGATCTAGCCTTGATTGGTAAAATAGATATGTCATCTCCTGGATTAAATGGAATGAACTTAAAGTATAAATAATTTTAAATGAAAAATAGCTATAGATATAGAAGTAATGGTAGGTGTGGTAATCAACTGTTCCATTATAAGTAATTGTGAGGACTTTTACTTTAGTGTATGTTCAAACTTATCATAAAATTGAATCTTATGTTTTAAGTCAAAGCTATACAATTAATATTTTATTTCATATATTTGATGTGATAACATTAATATTTGATTTCACATAAAATACTTTAGAAATAAAGCACACACCATGATATAAAAAACCTGAAAGGGATAACATCCGACAACATATTTCATTTTCTTTTGAAAATGAGATAAAAGGAGTCATCAAACACATAACTCATCATTTGACAGCAATATCCAGGGACACCATTTATACCTTGATCAAGGTGAGCAATAAGGAATAGTCCCAGGTTTATGGAATAAGGTATATTTGAGTGTTAGAATGCTACTAAGTAAGTCTTAGACAAATAGCATTACATATGAGAGCACCACTGATTAAAGAAGTAAAAAATAAATAGTAGAGAAGTGAAAACTAAATAGAATGTGAAGAAGTAAAGTTCAAATCAAGCACTGACTTGGTCTCCCACTTGGGACAAAACTGTTGTACTGTACATTTCTGAACACTGATGATAAACCAAGACTGGATATTTGAACACCGTAAGCGTGATGAATTAAGGAAAAGAAAATAAATTACACTTTAAAGAAAACTCATTTGTAAAAACAGAACACCTATTAAGTCAAGTAACTGACTTTTGAAAAGTTTAGATAATCGTCTAGTGAAAAAGCATGGGTTGTCTTAGAGATGTTTTCAAAAAGTTAACTTCACAGAGACATAGTTCTGTAATTTTGCCCTTGTGTCTGTCCTTGAGTGAAACTATAGACTGAAGGAACCATGGGCATAACCTAGCAAACTAATTTCTATCCATTTATTTATACAACAAATATTAATGTATCAATTATATGCAGGCATTTGAGACTTCCTGCTGGGGTTAAATAATACATAGGACACATGGTTAAATAGTCAGGGGTCACTACATCATTTTTAAATTGAAAGAGCAGTTAATATTAAGTAGAGCTCTTTTTATAATGGTGAAGTGTACAACTATATACAGTGAAAATATAATTGATTTATCTATGAGCTGAATATCACAGTAACAGAATATGTAGGTGTGCAGGAACAGATAGGTTTAAGTACCTAGGTTTTTAACATAGCTCTTATTTTTATGTGAATAAAGTAATCAAAAATGACATAAGAGAGCTGAATAAAAGAAAATTAATAAGAACTGAATTAAATCCAGTACTCTGAAAGAAAAACAGTGCATTTTTTTTCAAGTGCCCTGAAAAATGAATCAAATTTTGATCATATATTTGGTCAAAGGAAAAATTCAATAAATTCTTTAAAATGGAAAGACTACAAATCACATTCAATGCCTAAAATCTAATTAAAAAAGCAATAGAAATCAAAAGTAAATATATATTTTAAAAAAGTAAATATATATATATATACATATATATGTATATATGTATGTGTGTGTGAGTGTATATATATATATATATATATATATCCTCTCAAATATTTGAAAGTATTCTCCTAAACTTCTTGTGAAGCAAAGGGTAAATAAAAATGTCGTTGCTGAAAAAAAAATAGTAAGAACAACCCTTCATTTCAAAATTCATGGGCTATGATCAAAGAGCACTATTTTGCAAGGAGAAAATAGAATGAAGCCAATCACTATTGTTTTTTGTAGCTGTTATCATCATCTTCAAGGACAAAGATAGATAGTGAAAGCAGAACAACCCCACCAAGCTGGCACAAGTACGTAGAAAGGTGGTCAGAGGAGATACTGGCTGTTGTGTTGTCGCCATTACAATAGTCAGAATGTGGGTTCTAGGCTGGGCGCCTGCAACCAGAGTCTCTTTCTACCATGTACTACCTCCGTGTCCACGGGCAAATTGTCCCATCTTTAAAATAGAGATAATAAATACTACTTTCATGAGGTTTTCATGAAATGTAAACAAGGTATCAAAGGCTAGAACAATGCCTGGGCAAAGTACATTCTCAATAAAATTAGCCAAATCTCAGTGAGGAGAAAATTCAAAGTATAGTAAGACAAAAGGTATCAACGGCTACAAAAAGTGAAAGAGCATGAGAGTTCAGAAGATACCATTGGATTTGACTTGACTATCTTGTTGTCATTTGAAATTATAAGAATGCAATTTGAAATGAGACAGGGAAGAGAAAGCTGATAGACTGCAGGAGCTTATGGTGTTCCCACATAATTTTTTTGGAGGAAAAAAGTCTTCAAGGATGTTCAGGAGGCATTTCTGAAAGATTGGTTCATATGAACCATTTTGAAAAGCTATTTCAAAAAGGAAAGACAAAGATCATTCCACTTGATTTTTCTCATGTCCTCTGTTGGCATTCTAAAGGTCCAATGGCATTTTTCACTTAATCAAAATCATTGTGTATCTTTGTTTAGCATAATCTTTCTTCAATATATTTAACAAGTACCTATTTAGCACTTCTAACTATGACTGTCTTTGTGTTAAAGGTTGGAAAGCAACACTTATCAGTCTCAAAGGTAAATCAAAATCTGATTTTTAAGACTAGTCAAATATCCAAATGAGTATGTAACATTGACTGATTTTTAAGTTATTTTTTGTCTCAAAAAATATTAAGACAACATAAACAAATATAAATTTAAGTAGAATTCATACTTTATCACTGTGATAATTTAGTTATTGATATCCAATTTCTCCCCTGTACTAACTTTTAATCTTTTTCACTGTTTCCTATAAAATTCATGTCTTTGCACGCGTGCACACGTGTGTGTGTGTGTGTGTGTGTGTGTGTGTGTGTGTGTGTGTAAAGTCTCTAAGGTACAAGAGATTCAGAAATAAAGGAAGTCAGAGAAGAGTGCTGAATGCCTTTAGGACATTTATTTCATGACCTTGGGTCATCCCATTTTTATTCTAGTTCTGAAACCACCATTCTGACCAGATTTCTGATTAAAGATGGGTTGGGCTGATCAGAAAGTTAGAGGACTATATGTCAACTGACCAAAATCCTTTCAAAAATGAAATTGAAGAAAGTACACCTTCCTTTCAGGTACAATTCTTTCATAGCAATAAGAATATCTCCTCAGTATTTTTTGCAATCCCCCAACCTCCTAACTTCCAGAAATCCATAAAAGACTATTTTAAAATCACACAATATATTCCAATTGAGTAATTATTATATGCCTGGCATTATCCATCTTATTTTCAAATGAGAAATCAGAAACTCACAGAAAATAAACATTTTACTATAAGTCACATAGTTATAACCACAGGGGCTGAGATTTAAACCCGTAATTATGTGATAATTCTCTAAGGACCAAAGAAAATTGCTGAGTTGCAAACAATAAAAGACTGGAGTAAGGGACAAAAAGAAAAGAGGAGAAAAAAGTAAAAGCAGCACATAGAAAGGGTGGCAGTGACAATAACAGATATAAAATTCCACACTCAACAGTCTCCCTTTACAGAGTTCTACTTTGCAAGTCATCCTGTACAGGAAAACAGAAGAAGAAATTCTGGATAGTGCCTCTTAATAAGAATGGTCTGTAACCCGCCAAGGACAGCTGACAAGAGAATCCAAAGAGACACTGAAAAATGCCTGATCATTCCTGGTGTGTGTGTGTGTGTGTGTGTGTGTGTGTGTGTGTGTGTGTGTGTGTGTGTTTTGTTGTTGTTTTGTTTTTTTCCCACTCACTGAGTGGTGGGGGGGGCGTAAAAAGCAGCAGCAGCAGCAAGAGGACAATGGAAAAATATATGCCATCTTTTCATCTTAGCTCCAAATGGGGGGTAGTGAGGTTGCACTCTTATTCCTATCAGTAACGTCTTCACACTTCACTGCCTAAATTTAAAAACAGTTCTGGGATTCTCTTTCCTGATGGAATTACAGCACTGTTATTTTTTAATGAGGTTCATATCAGAAATCATTGGCAGAGAAAGATTTACACAAAAGGTCAAATGTGTCACAGTGAAGATTGGATGGCTATACTATTATTCATTGAAAAGGGGTAAAGAGAGATGCTGACCATTTTTGTAACATTCTTCATAGTTGGAAGCAAAGGTATAATCTTTGGATCTTAAAATATCAAAATGAAATCAATTAATAATATTATTGCCTTGGAAATAAATAAGATGCCCCTTAAATCAATACCAAAGTTATGTAAAAATCAGGTGACAGAAAGAGCAGAATTATTCTTATGGTTCTATTAAACTATAGCCAGGCTATTAGACAACTTGCCGAGGTTGTCTATAATTCACATAAAAATATTCATAGTGAATGGGATCAGCTGAGGAAAGAGGAAATGTTTGATGTCCACAGCACAGCCTGCTGGGTCTCTCTCTGGTGAAAGGCAAAATAATTTAGCCAAGGATTTCCTCTATTGCTGAAAAAAACTGCTTCAGCAATCGTCACATAACTTAATTGCAGTTCTACGTTTGGGGCTGTAGAATTTATCTGCTGCTGAGAAACTCCTTTTGCCATGTGTCTCTAAATCTTTGACATTTTGCAGTGTTACGAAGATTGCCAAATTTGTGCTAAATACTGAACTTCAAAAGGAGAGGTATCTTTCATTATTTCTTAGGAGCAAACAGTACACATGAAATAATTACATACCTGCCAGCGATAATAGGAATAAAGGAAATGGTCAACCTATCTTGTTATTTCTTATTTACTTCCTTCCATATTTGTAATATAGGAAAGATTGTGGAATGTTATTCTTTTAAATCTAATCTCTAATACACATTGATGCTATGCTGGTATGATGCAGTCTGGCCAAGCTTTGTAAACTCAAATGTTTTCAGGGTCTAGACAGGTAAAGTCAAGAAGTAAAGTGGACCCAGTTAAAGAAGAATCACGTGGCCATCTTGGTCTACATTTTTGTTATCCATCTTTTGATGAAGATACAGTGAGGATAAAAATTCATAAATGTATAAATATGATAATGAATGGTAAATGATGTTCAAAATTGGTGTCAAGAGTCAAGAGGGAAGGGTATGCACCCTAGCAAGAGGGAAGTGAAAACCCAAATCTCACCAAAGATGTCAGCTATTCCTCAGTTCAAACTTATGACTGCCTTTGAGAATATGGGTCCCGAGTCACTCAATCTCTTATTTAAAAAAAAAAAAATTTGAAAATGTTTCTAAAATGTCATGCTAACACAAACTAAATGTACCTGTGAGTGATATTTAGGCCATGATCTCAGTCTAGGTGTGTCTAGTGGTCAGGAAGCATAGAGTGCAGGTAAGACAAAAATCATGCAGTTGTATGTGAATTAGGAACACTCCCAATATGGGCCTATCTTGATGTCTGTTTCATTCTTGAGTTCTTCTACATTGTGTGTTCAAGGGGAGGGAGGGCAAGGGGTGAAGAGGGACATGTAGACCAAGCTGCAGGGAAATGGATGGAATGGATAGACTCCAATCAACTCTTTACACTTTGGTGCTGGAATCAGATTTGCTATTCACTGCTTTTAAGACACTGTACAAGTCATTTCACAGCTCTGTGCCAGATTTTTTCCTCTTTTTGAATTGATGAGAATTAGACCAGATACTGCCTAAAATCTCTTCTATCCCTAAGAATCTAGAATAGAAGTAGGCAAAGTATGTCACAGCTTCTCAGTGACACCTAAGGAAGTTTAGTTAAGCCTATTTTGTGTCAAGCCTATAATGTATCTTTTTATCTTCTTATTAATCCTTTCACTTATATAATTTTCATTTTTAACAATTACCCTTATTTTTATACTTCCACACATTAAAAAAAAAATTCTTCCTGTTCTATGCCTAGGTTTAGAAGTATTGATTTCGATTTCTAAGATTTCAATCTTACCTGAAACCTGGATTAAGATTCATGGCTACTTTTCTCTATATACTTCTTAAGGGACATTAGAAATAAAAACATTTTTAGACAAAAATTATCCACCTTATCTATATTTATTGTGTGGGGTGAGAGTGAGGAGGAAAGAGGGCAGGTACTGTTTTTCTCAGATTATAAGAGATACTATTTAAAAAATGTCATTACTTTAAGTTTTATTTTAAAGTCTTGGAAATTCATAGGTAAAATATACAGACTACATGTTGAATTGAAATTAGGCAAAGTTAACTTTGTGTATCGAGTTGCATTCTCGGTTAGGTATTTTCTAACAAATCAGGAGTTGTTTGTCTTATTCTTCACAACCTAGTGACATATGGGGGAGAAGAGTAGTATGAGGTGTAGGACACCTGTCTAAATGTAGCCACATATAAGATTCTTATCAGGTCTTACACACAGGTATATGAGATACGGGACTCTATGTGTAGCATCACTGAAAAAGGATTGACTATTCCTAAAAAGGTCAGAATTTAAAATGAAAATAAAGTCTTGAAACACTTAAGGGAAGAAAGAATCCTTTTGCCCAGGAGTTTTAGTAGGGACTCACAGCTAAACATTTATTCAAGGAAAAAGAAAGAAAAAAGGAAACTCCTCCAAATGCCATGATCTCTAGCAATATTTTTCTGAAGAAAGTTGTTAAGTTTGTCCAAAAAAAATTATTAATTGTATAATGAAATTTTATTGTTTCTCAAAAAGAGTATTTAAAGGTTCTGGTTTTAAAGTGTCCATATGTAGAATTTTTAAAATATTTACAATTTTATTATTTGTAGTACCTACTATAAACTAGGATAGAAAAGACGTGCCTAATGGAGTTCTTACTTTTTCCTCATTGAAAAGATGAAAATAATTTGAAACTTATTCTATTAATTTTCAGTAGATAAAGGTGTGCCAATACAGAGCTTTAAGACTCCTGAAAAAAAAAAAAATTTTTTTTTTCTAAGAACAAGTAACTTTCCTGAAGGAAAAGGTTTTTTTCTACACAGAGGTAAATTCAAATCACCACCAGTTCTGAATTCCTGAATTAGTAAAGAATAAATTAGCATTTGGTCATTTTCCACTCAAGGTCATACTTATTCATATATTTCAAAGAAAAGAAATAACACTTGGGGAAAGAATAGCCACCGTTTGAAAATTCAGGTGCTTGACAAACTTTTCTCGTGAAACTTGCTCAGATGGACATTTTAAATCTCACTCAAATTTCTCTCTGACGCTATTAGAAATCTGGAGCCAGAGCCACAGCTTTTCCAATTACAGTACTACATTTGGAAATCCCAAAATCTCAAAATAAAAGCTCCCTCTGGAAGCCATGGGAAGAATTTCCGTGATGGTGGCACCACTTTTACTCTGATACAACCATTAGTCTAAGAGACCTGTCAACTCAGAGGTAAAGAAGACTTTTTTTTTTTTTTTAATGCCTGCTTCTGAGCAATTCCCTATTCAAAACAATGCATCTTCTACCTTTGAGAATCCTCTCACTAAAATTCCAAAAATTATTCCAACTCCCCAAATTTCTCTAAATTATCATGAAATATCATTATATTAAATTAATGCAGGTCTTTTATCACCGCAAATCAATTATTTCACTGATTGTGGAGAAACACCAAGAAAGATATCATAGGACGACAGAGATCAGCCTTAGCATTAAAGGGAATTACATGCCCTGGAGTGTGTCCTTAATTATTCAGAAGACTGAGAAATCATCTACATGGAATTTATCAATAATTAATATGCCCACCTTAGTGCACTTTTACTGAATTCCCCTTTTACATAGTGAATCATCTTCATTCACCACCATAAAAGTTCTCAACCTTAGAGGTGATATCAACAGTGAGAGCTCAGGCGTGGATCTTTTTCCAGGTTCTTTCATCCAGTCCTATATTGCTGAATCCCAATTATGCGCTGCTGTTAACTCTAAAGTTTATTTCTCTCTCTCGGTCCTCTCCACTGTTCTCCACATCCATTCACTCAACTGCTGGTTTGATCTTTGCACTTGGATAGATATCTAATAAAAACTTTAAACTCAGTACTTCCAAAAGTCAGCTATTACAACGTATAAAATTGACTCTTCTACCAATTTTTGCCATTGGGTTGAAAAAGGGCCGCCGTCTACTCAAAGGCACAGATTTAAAAATCTACAAGTTGTCGCAGATTCCTCGCTTACCCTCACCCTCTCCATGCAGTCCTTCAACAAGTCCTGTTTGGTGCACTTGTGAACTCTAACTTCAAAGCACCCACTTTCTCCATCTCTACTGCTACCACCCTAATCCAAACTACTCTCATCTCTTGCCCAGTAAACTGTAGTAGTCTCCAATAGATAGTTTTACTCTTGCCTCTTCCCCAATGCATTTTCCAAATAGCGAGATAATCTTTTGAACTAATAATTCAATTCGTGCCACTCTGCTGAACAAAACCCTATTTTGACTGCACACTGCGTTGAGAATAAAGCCCAAATTCTTTAATTACGGGCCCTTTATCATCTAACCCTTGCCTTATCCTTTGAATCTTCTATATTATTTTTGGTTGTCATTCCCTCTCTTGAACGGAAACTCCAAGAGAGCAGAGACTTTTCTGTCCAGTGTGCCTTCAGCTCAGGCCCTAGAAAAATATGTCGTATAGTAGACGCTGAATATATGATACTAAAAAGAGTGACTCAGTTTCCCAAATGCGAATACAAATGCATGTGTACAAAATGGGGGAGGGGCAGTATTGGTCATTGTGCTATTAAAATAAGATCATATAATACACATTTCTGAATCTTTTAGCCTCATTAAGCAATAATTTAAGAGGTCCTTTGTATTCATATGTTAGAGCTTTAGTTACTTCTTTTTGATGGTGCATAATGATGCATTAAACAACTCGAAATTTTTCATCCGTACCACTATTAATGGACATTTATTTTTTCCACTTTTTGCCACTGTGAATAATGCTACTATATCCTTGTACATATGTCCTCACATAAAGAGACATCTGTATATCTATGAGACTGACTCCCAAAAATAGGACAGCAAGGTCAAAAATTACCAAGAACAAAATCTGTAGCTCTTCACATTTCAACAGCAAATTACGAGAGTGTCTTTTTCTCACATCCATTGCATTACTAAGATTTTAAGAAGCTATTTCTGTATGTTTTTAATTTTTAAATTTTGAGTTATACTCTTATATCATTTATATAACAATGTTTATGTTTTTATTAATACCCCCCAAAAAATGTTCCATTTTAAACAATATCTTTTACTTTTTTTCTTCTTGTTGTTTAGTTTGCTCTACCCTTGATTAAGGTCTTCCCACCCTGAGATTGTAGACATAGTTGCATAGATATTCTTACAGGATTTTTATTGTCCTAATGTTTAAAGTTCTAATCCATACAAAATACTTTCAAATATAATAGGAGATGGAGGTCCACTACCATTTTCTTCTAGAGCTGTTTTGAAGATGTCACCGCTATCCTATTTGCATACTGAATTAAACTAACATTTCTATCACATGGTAGTTTATCATATGTATATTTTCTGTCTTCCTTCTCAAATATTCTGGGATATGTTCTTGTGCATTGATCTATTTGCCTATTCCACATACCACTGCCATATTAAATT
Source organism: Rhinolophus ferrumequinum (assembly GCF_004115265.2). NCBI lineage: Eukaryota > Metazoa > Chordata > Mammalia > Chiroptera > Rhinolophidae > Rhinolophus > Rhinolophus ferrumequinum. The sequence goes on from NC_046307.1 coordinate 31,315,395, forward strand.
GGCTGCAGTGACTTTATATTATCCTCTCATTGTTCTTCGGGTATTTGGCAGCATTTACGTTTCCATATAAATTTTAAGATCATCTTATACTAGTAAAAATCCATGTGGTATTCTAATTGGAATTGCATTAAATTTATGTAAATTTGGGGACAATTGATCTTTTTGAAAGAAAGTTTTCCAGCTAAGGATATTATTTTCTTGTTAATGTATTCAGATTTTGTTTTATGACTTTCAAAAAGATTTTCTCATAAATCTTATGTCAGTTTTTTACTGAATTTATTATTAAGTACTTTTCAGTGTTTTTGTTATCATTAATTATTTTCCTGCAGATTTATACATATTTTTCTAAGTATTGCTACAGTACAAAATAGGGGTTGATTTATGTGTATATTGTTTCTCTCCATTCTTGTTACCCAATTTTGGTTGGATTGTAGTCTTTACCATTTTTTCTTGATTTCTTGCATTTTATATAAATACAATCCACCAGCAAATAAAAACATTTTAGCCTAGCTTTTCCAATCTTCATGAAAGACTGAATTTTCAAGAACTTTTAAAGCAATGAATAGTAACATTGAAAATAGCCAAGTCTGTCTAGTTCCTAATTAAGTCAATTTATTTTTAACGGGAGAATTAATTTAATTTTGTATTAAAACCCTACAAATTTTACTTTTTCAGAATTTCAAATATTCGAGACATGTAAAAAAATGATTCAGTTCATTAAAAAACCTCAAACCTACCATACAATGTGTTCTACAACTCCCATGACCTAATTGCAAAGACCTTTATACTTATGGGGTTGTTTTTTAGAAAAGTGTCCATATCATATTTTAATGGTATCTGTTTTAGATACTTTAGTTATATAGAGGAGTTCTATTTAAATAAATAAGGCTGTTGAATTTTGCAGATACATTTTCATATCTATCAACATGAATTGTCTACTTTAGTGTGTTAATACAATGTGTAATATTTACTTCTGGATATTAAAACAAATTTGCATTCCTTAAATATATTTTTCTGTATAATGGTGTATTATTCTTTGACCTATTTCTGAATGATTTGTTAGTATTTTATCAAGAATTTTCCTCAATACCTAGGAGGGAAAGTAGTCTATAGTTTCATTATTACACTATATATATATATATATATATATATATATATATATATATATATGTAGTTATTATATATATAGTTATATATATAGTTATATAAATAGTTATATATATAGTTACTATACACACACACACACACACACACACACACATATATAGTTATTAAAGCAATTTTGGTTTCATAAAATAAGATAGAAAACAATGCATCTTTTCTATTTCCTGGACTACTTAAATACCATAAGAATTTTCTGATCTTTAAACCAAACCTAAATTAAGTGGTGAATCCATCAGCCTCTAATTACTGATCCATAGTAAATATTACTACACATGTATAAATTCACTGAAATTAAAAAGATTGATTACATCAAATGTTGGCAGGGATGTGTAACAATTAGAACTCGCATATACCACAGGTGGGACTGTAAAATCGGTCAGCCTAATCAAAATAGTTTGATAGTTTCTGGAAAATTGAAACACATCCACCATATAATCCAGATATTCCGATTCCATCCAAGAGAGTTGAAAACATGCAAAGATCAGCAGACAAGTAATCACAGCAGCTTTATTTGTAATAGCCAAAAGTAGGAAACAGCTCATTTTCCATCACCAGATAAAAGGATAAACAAAACTGTCATACTGACATACAGTGGACTATTACTTAGCAAAATAAAAAAAATTAGTTACTGGTAACACGCACAAGCATTAATGAAACTCAAAATAATATGCAAATTAAAAGAACAGACAAAATGATCACATACTGTATTATTCATTTTATATAAAATTATAGAAAATGCACACTAATCTACAGTTAAAGAAAGCAAATCAGTGGTGACCTGAGACAAGAGGGCCAAGAAGTAGGGAAAGAAGGGATTATAAAGATGCACAAATGAACTTTTGGGGGTCATGTATATGTTCAGAGTTATTATTGCAGTAATATGTTCATATGTATATGAAATACTTCTCAAACTGTGCTCTTTAAATACGTGCAATTTATTGTATGTCAATTATACCTCAATAAAACTGTTTAAAAATCCCTAAAGTCCTTTCCTGTTCTGTAAAGTGAACAAAGAATGTGTAACTTGTAGAGATCAAGAGTCAGTTTTGTGTCCTCAGTAAGGCTGTCTGTGTGAATCAAGCTTCCTGTCATCCCTGTTTCATCTTCACATCCATGGAACTGTCAAACACGAGGTCCATCAGGGCTGACAAAATCTTATCACTAAATCTTAACCAACTCAGTAATACATTTAGTTTATGAAACTAAAGGGCAAAACAAGATAAAAATATTAGAGCATACATAATATGTGTACATAAAAAATATAAATCAACTGGATCGTATACCTTTGACACTACTGCATTTATGTCACTTAATGTGACAGTAATTATAATGCACTTGTGCATATGGCCCTTTAAATAAACTCAACAAAGACCGTTCATCAACACTCATTTCAAACAAGCATTTTTAACGATATCCTTAAGAATTAAAAGTCCGAATCTTGTCATTAATTTTTAAAGCAGTGTATGCAAATGTGATTAAGAAACTCTAGGTACTGCTTAAGCTATCTAATTGCCTAGGCATTTATCTACCAAAAACTCATTGTAATTCAGCAACATCATGAACTCTAATGGACACTGCTGGAAATGAGGATGTGAGATTAAAGCCATGAACATGAGCATATTAAAGAAACTTTCCCACCCCAGCCCCAGGCTTTAGTGACTTGATTTTGTTTTGTCAAAACAGAAAAGCATTTAACATGATCTGATAATGATGCATTAACCACAGCACTTGAAAAAGCGAAAGAAAACTCTTTATTCTCTAAGAGAAGAATCTATGAATAAGTTCCATACTGTAGAACAAGATGCAGTTATGAAAATAATGTTATGCATCTAAATATGAAGATTTTCCAAGTTACATAGTTACGTAAAAAAGGAAATTATAGATTAATCTTATTTTTAAAGATGAACAAACATCACCCAATAATATGCACATAAACCTCTTTTAAGAATAGAAGAAGTATGAAAAAACGTTCACCAAACTGTCAACATCAGTTACCTCATACTGGATGGCAAAGGTACAGATTATTTTGTCCTTATTATTATTAAAAAGTATACATTTTACTTTGTTTAATTTTTATAAAATCTGAAAATATTAACTCTCAGAGACACTTAAAAATTCAAAAGTCTTATTAAAAGATCTCTGAATGTAAGAATATCTATAAAATATTGTTCTTCAGGTTAAGAAAGTTTGTTCAAGGGATTATCATACATAGAAGAGACATAGGTATACTCTTTAATTCTTACAACAACACTGCAAGATAAGCATTACTATCTTCATCTTACAGGTGAGGAAATTAATGTTCAGAAAGGATTAGTATTATCCCAAAGTCACTTGTAGTTACCAAGTAACAGAAGCTTACTTGAACCCAAGTCTGGCTCCAAAGTTTGTGTTTCTGACTATAAAATATTACTGTTATGTATTCATAGCCTATTCTAATACATTTTCAGAGCATTCCAACACTGTAAATATTATAAAAGACTAAATATCACAGAGCAGATTTTCTGCCTTTGAGAACCATTATATCTTGCTAGAGAGTCAACACAACAAATTGAAGAATAATACCATGTTTCCCCCAAAATAAAACCTAGCTGGACAATCAGCTCTAATGGGTCTTTTGGGGCAAAAATTATAAAATCCGATCTTATTTTACTGTAAGACCCGGTCTTACATAAGACCGGGTCTTATATGAATTTTTGCTCCAAAATACTCATTAGAACTGACTGTCCAGCTAGGTCTTATTTTCGGGGAAACAGAGCATGGTAATCAGAAACCAAGCCATGATGGAAGAGGCCACATCCGCTTCATTCATGTCTGCTTATCTCCCTGCCTTTCACTCAGTGGATGCTTAACAGACATTTTTTGAATGGTCTTTCATTATGTAATATGAACATATTAAAATGTCTCATAATATTCTAATATGTTCTGCCCAAAGTGTATGCAGATACTGTGTCAAATTCAATGTGGACAAAACACAAATCATAAAGCATTTCTTTTCACTTAGAGAACGGATACTACTCCAACCAAACAACCTTACTGTGCCACATTCTCTTTTCTTTAATTAAAATTTATTGGGGTGACAATGGTTAGTGAAATTCAATAGATTTCAAGTGTACAACTCTGTAATACATCATCTACATATCACGTTGTGTGTTCACCATCCAGAGTCGGTTCTCCTTCCATTCTTTTGATAAGAGAAACCATGAACTGGCTTGGTGTGGGGTGGGAGGTGGGCTGTGGGGGGCGGGCGGGGTGTGCGCTGTCCGTGGTCTTGAAACAAGAGAGCTCTCTGGGTTAAGCTCACTGGCATTTTTAGCTGTTTCTTATCTCATACTCCCAGAAGCCATACTCGTATGTCAATTGAATAAAGCTAACTGACATTTAAGACCTAAATGTATTTAAGGTATTGGTCCTGGAAACAGACTCAAATAAAAGAGATAAATTCACACGCCTCTCAACATGTCTTTCATTCTACTTGAAGCAATAGTGCCTGTTCCCCAAACAGTAGAATTGGTATTAAGAATACTCTCACAGAACAGGTCACTTTCCATATGGACTATGCAGGCTTTTACACGAGAATCTATATTGTTTATACTTTCATGCTCCTGAGAAAATCATTTTAAAGCTTCTTGTATTTCCAAACAAGAGGCTCTGCTGAAATTGCATGTAGTTGATTATCTGGAACAGGAGCTCAGAAAGAAAATATAAAATTAGTTAGCAAGAGGAGGTGGCCAGTTAGCTCTGTTGGTTATAGCATGGTACTAATAACACCAAGGTTGCTGGTTCAATCCCCGCGTAGGCCACCGTTAGCTATGCCCTCCTTAAATAATAAAATAAAATAAAATAAATAAATAAAATAAAATAAAATAAATAAATAAAATAAAATAAAATAAATAAATAAATAAATAAAATAAAATAAAATAAAATAAAATAAAATAAAATAAAATAAAATAAATAAAATTTGAAAATTAGTTAGAAATGGCTTTTTTCAGTAGGTATGATCCTATGCCTCTTATCTCTAATTTGGTTATTTTATGTGTCAAAAAGTGGTGTGTGTGTGTGTGTGTATACATATACATATATATATATATACATATATATATATATATATACACATATACATTCGCTGCTAAGAAGCAGCAAATTCAGATATACGACAGGTCAAATGTCTCTTTTGTTATCTGCTATTATTGAATAATCAATATTTAGGAAGTTCTGAATCTATTATAGTTGAACTTAGTTCCCCAATCTATGATTTTGAATAAGAATTATATAATATAAAACTTGTTCATGTAAAATTGGGAGAGATTCCATTCATTTATTCACTCAATATTTCATTCAAATAAGTATTAAAAACCTATTATGTATAAAGCAATGTGCCAGGCACTACATTCTTAAAACATTCCAATATTCAGCAACTGTTTTAAACACAAATATTCTAAATATCAACTTCAGCAGCCACAAAAATTATTTTGATAACTGCATTAACACTCTGAAAAATCCATGTTTATAAAGGATATCCATATCTTATTTAATATCTATTAAATACTAGTTTTACTGTTTTATCGGTTGAAAGTACTACTAAATGTTTTTGTTTTTCAAAATCATAAATAAGTTTTGACAAATGTAAAAGGTCATTAGCTGTATTGAAATCCTTAAGACCTGTTATGAAATGTGTTCTCAATGGGATATTAATTAATTTCAGACACACACATTTCAGTTGATTACTCTTGTGCAAGGCATAAATGTTACAGGACCATTGTTGCTAAAGAGATGTTATGCTTTTGAAATAATAAGAGATCAAATAAATGAGCTTTTATTTTTCTTTGCTTTTCTAAAAGAAGGCTGTGAAGATACTCTATCTACTTCCAATTTTAGTTAAAAATAAAAACAGTACTCAATCAAATCTTCCTTGTCTTAGAAATTCTACTTCCATTAATTTTTCTTCAGAAACAATTAAGAACTTGCACAAAGAGTTACTTTCAGAAGTGTGTTTAATAGCAAAATAAATATTTATAATAGGAAAATAACTGAGGAAAAAACTACTCAACTGGAAAATATATTCATATATATAGTGCATATATCTGAGTCTCTCTATAGATATAGATATAGACATACATATACATATACATATATACATATAGATATACATATACATATATTTCATTAATTGCAACAAGGTCTAATGATATAGACCAAGATGCAAATAATAATCTGGGATCGATGGTTGTAGAATGCTTTCACTTTTGCTTGTCTGAATGGTCAGACTTGTATAACTTTCTGTAGCATGCCTTTACTGTTTCCACAACGAGAAAAACAGTATTTGAACCAAATTTTTTAACAACTCAAAAAAGTTGATGCTGAGGTTTTCTAAATTTTAAGCATCAAGCATAAACTTTATCAATTAGCTCCTCCCCATTTTATGAGCTTCATGAAATGCAAAATTAATCTCTCTAAGTTCCACAAATTTGTTTACTGGTTCCTACCTTCATGCTTTCTGCCCCCTCCTCAACATGCATCCCAAAGTTATCTCTTGCTCTGATTCTCAGTTTTCCCTCTATGTAAAATAAAAGCATTAGAGTAGCCTCTCTTTGTACTTTAATATTCTGGAAAGTGTTCTTATACAGCCCTCACAGACATGGTTAGTTTAATATATAACTTCATTCCCATATAGGTGAACTTTATTATCCATTAATAATATATATATATATATATATATATATATATATATATATATATATATATATACTGGAAATAGATTTTCTCTCTTCGTATACCCTCAACTTCTTAAAGCACAGCCCTCGTACTGCATATATGTTATTTTATCATAACATCCCTCCTTTAGTCCATGGAATTTTCATGAAACTGTGAACTCAAGAGTGTTCATGTGACCCAAGTCTGTCAATCATTATGCTTCCCTTCATATGTATAAGTCCAGAGTAGCATGGAGGACAAGTTTTATGGTTGCTTTCTGAACATTGGGTGAGAAAACTTTATTTTTATTGTAGATACTAAGTTGTAGCTAGACTTATTTGTCTACCTTTGATAGTAAATATTTCGCTTAATTAAGAAATAAAGTAAATGTTACGTGAAACAAAAGCGTTAAGGTCAAAGTGAAGCTAGAGCTGCTGGCCACCATTTTCCCTGGCTGCATGAAAAAAAAAAGACCATTTAAAAAGCAGAGGATGTGGACATACAGAGAAGGTATCAAAATTGAGGGATATAGCAAGAACAAGAAAAATGCTAATGACATTAGTTAAGCCCTCGTACTGACGTGTGATTAAAGCAATTCCACATCCTGGACTTCCCAGATATATGAAATATATCTCCCTTTCTTATTTAAACTAGTCTTTGCTGTTTCTTGGTCTTGCAATCAAAAGAATTCTGAAATATAAAGACCGGAAATTGTCCTACTTATTTGTGTTGGATTATGGCTTGCTTTTTTTTATTACTATTTTAAAGCTCTCCCCAGTACCTACAATAAATACGATACTATGTTATTCTATATATCTACTGGTTTAAACATAATACATGAGAGAATGTTTTTAACCATTTAATTTATATCTCCTTCCAAGCAATACATCATGTCTTTTTCGTAGTATTTGGAAGCTACCCAAATAAATTCTAGAAACAAAGCAGTAATCTCAGTAACACAAAGCTAACATTTATTTCTATTTGGTGTCACAGGTTGGCAGACATTCTGGTAAACTGTCATTAAGCCACACAGGAAGAAAAAACTTCTTGTTATCGTCTGTACAATCATTGTAGGATCAGAACTAGTCATGTGGTGCATCACTTCACATCCTCTCTGCCTCACCACTTAGTTCATCCATGGATGCAGCCAAAGCCCTTCGCCTCCAGACTGCACTGGGACCCCCTCACTTCCTGCCCAGGCTTCCCTTGATGCCTAAGGCTGCGATGCCTGCAGGGACTTGTTCCTCACTGGCAGAAACACAATCAGGAATTATAGGGGGTCTTAATCCCTCTGGACTGTTGTGTGGCAAACCAGGCTAAATCAGTTCATTTCATGTTAATCTCAAAACTATTATATTCATCATCCCTAACCATGCTTTCTAAGTATCTATTGGAAGTGATCAGTTCATTTCAAAAGGCCACCTGAGTGAAGTCCTTTGGTCCTTGAGTTTTTCTGTCTGACTTATTTTGCTTAACATGACAATCTCAAGATTTACTCATATGTGGGATGTAAAACTGAAAGCAACAAATGAACAAGACAAACAAAGAAACAAAAACTCATAGACACAGACAACAGTTTCACGGTTATCAGAGGGTAAAGGGGGATAGGAATGATAAAAGAAGGTAAAGGGGGTCAAAGATGTGGTAAGGAAAGGAAAACTGACTTTGGGTGGTGAAAACACAAGCAATATATCAATGATGTATTATAAAAATGTACACTTGAAAGCTGTAATTTTAGTACCCAATGTCACGCAATAAATTTAATTGTTTTTTTTAAAAAAAGACACCCCCTAACCATGTCTATAAATTGTTGATGGATTTTTCTTTTTCGTTTCCTGAAGTGAGCGACTAATGTGATCTAGAAACAACCATGATCCAATGGCTTAACTTAGCCCCTAACGCTTTACTTTTATTTTAAATTCTCTTTACTTGTAATTAAAATTTTACTGTCACATTAACTTTGGAACCCAAAGAAGTCCATCTACAAAAAATTGTTACATAAAAGCTGTTTGGTACATAGAAACATCTAAGAGACGAATCTTTCTGTAAAATCCTGAGAAGTAAAAACCTAAACAGCATTTCTATTGCCATGAACTTGGCTCACAATAGAGACAACATTATAGTCAACAAACTGGTTTTTTTTAATCTAATATTCTGAGCATAAAAACTAAAAATACAAATTCAGAATAAAGAAGTTAAATTGTCACTCTTTGCAGATGACATGATACTATATATAGAAAACCCTAAAGACTCCACCAAAAAGCTATTAGAAACAATCAACGAATAAAGTAATGTGGCCGGCTACAAAATCAACGTACAAAAGTCCATTGCATTCCTATATACTAACAATAAAATCTCAGAAAAAGAAATTAAAAAAAACCAATTCCTTTTGCAATTGCAGCAAAAAGAATAAAATACCTAGGAATAAACTTAACCAAGGATGTGAAAGACTTATATGCTGAAAACTACATGACATTTTTAAAAGAAATTGAAGAAGACACAAAGAAATGGAAAAACATTCCGTGCTCATGGATTGGAAGAATCAACATAGTTAAAATGGCTATATTACCCAAAGCAATGTACAGATTTAATGCAGTCCCCATCAAAATCCCAATGGCATTTTTTTAAAGGAACAGAACAAAAAATCATCAGATTTGTTTGGAATCACAAAAGACCCCGAATAGCCAAAGCAATCTTAAGAAAAAAGAACAACAACAAAAAAAAGAACAATGCTGGAGGTATCACATTCCCTGACTTTAGCTTGTACTACAGGGCAACAGTAATCAAAACAGCATGGTATTGGCAGAAAAACAGACACATAGACCAACGGAATAGAATTGAGAACTCAGAAATAAACCCCCATAAATATGGACAGATAATTTTTGACAAAGAAGAAAAAACATACAATGGAAAAAAGACAGCCTCTTCAATAAATGGTGCTGGGCGAATTGGAAAGCCCTGTGCAAAAGAATGAAACTGGACTGCTATCTGTCACCATGTACCAAAATTAATTCAAAATGGATCAAAGACTTAAGCATAAGATCTGACACAATAAACTGCATACAAGAAAACATAGGTACTAAACTTATGGATCTTGGGTTCAAAGAACATTTTATGAATTTGACTCCAAAGACAAGGGAAGTAAAAACTAAAATACATGAATGGGACTATATCAAACTTAAAAGCTTCTGCACAGCAAAAGAAACCATCAACAAAATAAAGAGGCAACCAACTGAATGGGAGAAGATTTTTGTAAACAGTGCCTCTGATAAGGGACTAATATCCAAAATATACAAGGAACTCATGCAACTCAACAACAAAAAACAAACAATCCAATTGACAAAATGGGCAGAGGACCAATCGAGACATTTCTCCAAAGAGGAGATACAAATGGCAAATAGACATATGAAAAAATGCTCAACATCACTAATCACCAGAAAAATGCAAATAAAAACCACAATGAGATATCACCTCACCCCAGTCAGAATGGCTATCATCAACAAGACAAATAGTAACAAGTGTTGGAAAGGCTGTGGAGAAAAAGGAACCCTCATATACTGTTGGTGGGAATGCAGACTGGTGCAGCCGCTATGGAGGGCAGTATGGAGGTTCCTCAAAAAATTAAAAATAGAATTACCGTATGACCCAGCAATCCCTCCCCTGGGTATCTACCCAAAAAATCTGAAAACATTTGTCCATAAAGACACGTGTGCTCCAATGTTCACTGCAGCTTTATTTACGGTGGCCAAGACATGGAAACAACCAAAATGTCCTTCGATAGATGAATGGATAAAGAAGTTGTGGTATATATGCACAATGGAATACTATTCAGTGGTAAGAAAAGATAAAATAGGACCATTTGTAACAACAAGGATGGATCTTGAGAGTATAATGCTAAGCGAAATAAGTCAGATAGAAAAAGCAGAGAACCATATGATTTCACTGATATGTGGTATATAAACCAAAAACAACAAAAGAACAAGACAAACAAATGAGAAACAAAAACTCATAGACACAGACAATAGTTTCGTGGTTACCAGAGGGTAAGGGAGGAGAGGGGTGGTAGATGAGGGTAAGGGGGATCAAATATACGGTGATGGAAGGAGAACTGACTCTGGGTGGTGAACACACAAGGGGATTTATAGATGATGTAATAGTATAGAATTGTATACCTGAAATCTATGTAACTTTACTAATAATTGTCACCCCAATAAACTTTAATTTAAAAAAAAAAGAAAAGAAAACCAAGGTTAAAAATTAAATGTTATTCTGGAAATAAAAAAACTAAAAATAACGGGAGTTAATAAACAATTGCAATAAATAAAAATCGATGGATACAAACATATCCACCAATTTTCTGGCTGTGCAATAAGCATCCTGAATTTTTTGCTAAGCATTTTAGGGCCTTTTACTCCCTGGCTCCTACCCAGAAGCGGTAGTATAATATTTTATACACGTGTTCTTAATAAACCTCCAATTCCACCAGGGAATATCAGTCTGTTTGATACCTATGAGAAAATAGTATCATTTGAAGCAGCAATGTATGCAGCCTTTCTAACATTATCATTTGTTTGCAAAGATTAACATAGCTGCCTTTCTTATGCCTGTTCTAGGTTTCAACTCTAGAGGTGTCACTCACATGAAAGAAAAGACAAAATGGACAGTGCAGTGGTCTGGCTATCCCAGGAGACCTTATTCTACTCCAGGCTCTGCTAGCAGCAAATACATGATATTTTCAAATCACATTTGTCTCTTCTCATTCTGCTCAGAAAGAATTTTAAAACTTGTTTAATTGAAAAGAAAACATAAAAAATATTTGAAGCATGTCTGAAAAATACATATTTATTGTTTATACTTACTACTTGAGATCAAGAGTAATAATAGCAGCCTCATTAACATATCTTATGATCTACTGTATGCTCGTTTTCTAAGGCCTTTTTTTCATTTTTTTCATAATGGTGACAAATAAAATGTTGTATTTTGATCTGCAATATGCTAGGAGCTATGCTGAAGATTTATTATTCTTTATGTAGTATATATCAATATTCAACTATATTGCAATCCCTATTTTATAAATGAAGGTTCAGAGAAGGTACATATCTTAATGCAGGAGGAGTCTATATTTGAAGAAACAGCCTCATGACTCAAATTACCACTCTTTTACATTTGAACACTACTATGAATGTTTACATTTACAAATTCAATTGATAAATATTTATTAAATACCTACTGTGTATCCTCTATTTTAGGCACTAGAGATATAGAATATTAACTAAAAAAGAAAGGAAAGAGACCATTTATCTTCATTCAAAGGTTAGCGTATAAAGAAATCAGTAATTAATTAAAATATCAAACGAATAAATGAATGTAACATTGTAATAGTCTTATAAAGCAAAGATATAGAGTGCTTTAGAGGCTTAAAATAGGGAGATCTAGTTTAATCTGGACATCAGGAAAATATTCCCAGAGGAAATGTTATTTGAGCAGACCTAAAAAAAGGATATTAAGTTAACTAGGAGAACTGGAAATTAGTGGAAGGGGAGAAAGCATTCTAACCATGTGGGAAAATGTGGAAAAAGCTCTGTGGATGGAATAAAGAACGTGAGGGAAAGCCTTCGCCATATAAATTCCTGTAGACCATTTTTAAGGTCTTCATCTTTATCATGATAACAAAGGAAAATGATGAAAAGATTTTTAATCACGAGTGGGTTTGGGATGAGATTTAGGGTTTTGGTAGGAGTTGTTAAGATGTTTTACTGGTCAAAGTGTATCTTCATTTTATGAAGACTTCCCTTTATCAGGACTCTTCATACCATGTAATGGTGAGGATAAACCTTTTCCTATTTTTCTAGGTGAACTAAAGAAAAAAAATCTTTCTTGGATATCAAGGCAACTATATGCACACAGATACCTAAACTTACGGTACTCACACATGATATTTAACTCCTGGATAACCTTGCCTCTCATCTTCTAATTCACCTTTTTACTATGACAACATGTAATCACGTCTATGATTTTCAAAATTTTGCACCAACATTATCTACTTCACAGTTTTACTATAATGAACAAATGGAAGAAGGCAGGTATGGTTGAAAGTCTAAAATTAAAGTCTAATAGTATGTGCTTGCCCTGACATCTAGGAGAAACCAGGGGGGCTTCTTCTGACCTAATTGCCAGTTTCCCTCTCCACTCTGCTTCTGTAGGGAAGGTCCTCTAGCCAAACAACCTTCCTTATCAAAGAGTCTGACCAGGCATAGCTCCTGCTTCTCCATGAGCCAATTTCAGTTCCCTGCCAACCCATGAAATTATTCAAACAAGCGAATCACATCCTCCTGCAGAAATGAGAGGTCACACCTACTCTCTTGCTACTACAAATGCTGCTGTGTACAGCCCCTGGTTGTTCACTCTGTTCCCAAACACAACCCCTGTGTGGCCTTGCATAGCCCAGGGTCTTCCTCCCTCAGGCTGTGAAAATATGTGACTAAAATACTGGAGTCAGACTCTTCTGTCAAATGTCAGATGCTGGGTGTTCAGCCATCCCCGTAGCCTTAGGGCAGAATCTCTCTGTCATAAACAAAGTGGATAGGAGATTATTAAAATAGCGTATGAACAAATGTGAAAGTGTTGTGAGAGTCACTAAATGCTTTACAAATACAAAAGCCGATCTCTAAATCAAGTCTCCTTATTTTCCACAGATTAGGAAACTGGAGCCAAAGAAATAAAGCTGTTTTCCTAAATCCACACAATTATAAAATGTTAAAGCTGAGATTTAAAACATTTGGCTATCTGAATCCAAAGCTCATATTCTTCCTATTATGCTACATTTCAATCATTTATCCACTTTCAAATGCAAAGTATATAAAATAAATATTTCCATTTTAAGAAGGACATGTATAACAAATAAATGACTTTCTTAAAAATAACTGTCATTATTCCCAACACGTCTGTTCATGATGAGAGTCAAATATCTCATAAAAAAGCTCCCAGGAACTCTGGTTACCCCATCGTTAATGTCCTTTGAGACACACACAGACACACATGACAATCACGCCCACTCCCATCACACGTCCTTGCATTTAATGTTAGCACCTCTAAAAAGAAGGAGAGATTTACCTCTGGTCAAGCAACACAACCATTAGTAATGTGCATTTGTAATATTTCAACTGTCAAACAACACATCACGTCACTACTGCTATGTTTAAATTACTACATGTCATCATTTATTTAGTAGCTTCTCCCATGGCCCAATATCACAGAAGGATATTTCAAGCAGTGCAGTATAGTCTAGCTCCTTGAGAAAAGACTGCTATACGAACAGGGTCAGTGTTTACTCTTTCCTGGGCTCTGAAATACGCACAACAAACACAGGAGGGAATATCCAGAACCCAGCACTGGAAAATACATCTTAGAGGAATAAAGAAGTGGTATGTTTCAATCTACTAAAGAGATAACGATTACATAAAATCACCTCTTAATTAATAGAGTTGAAAATGTAGAAATTACTCAATACATAGTGCGTTTTAGATAGAATTCAAAGGCAAATCTGATACTGCCTTAGGTAATCTTCAGAGTCCAATGACTATGCTTCATGTTCAATATTACCAAACACTCAGGCCAGGAAACATTTGCACCTATCTCCATATTCCATTTATTCTAATATCAGGAAATAGCTTTTTCAGTATGAAGTTATTTACTTGTGATTAGTCAGAATTAACAACCAAATTTTCAAAACCCAAATCAGCAAACTGGAGAAGCATTTAATTCTCAAAAATTGGCTCAGCCTTCTGTGTATGAAAGTAAATACATACACACACACACAAACACACACACACACACACCATGTTTAATAGGTAATCGAGCGATGCACTGTACATTTTACCATCTTAAATTCAATCTATTTTGCTTAAAAGAAAAGGACACCACACCTATGGGAAAAGGAGAAGGAATTTGATTTAACATAACACTGAGTTCCCTCTGCCAGGACCCCATTACACTTTGAAAATAAATGTTAAATTAGAAGCACACACACAGTTCCTCCAATAGAGTTTACGGCCTGGCAAGAAATAGATTCTCCTACCACACTCTATTGTTTTATTCTGTTTGCTTTGTTTATAGTACTGACTTTTTACTTGTAATTACATGTTAGTCTGTTTACTTGTTTGTAATTTGGCTTTTCCATTATCAGCTAATACACGTATGAAGAAAGGGCCCATGTCTGCTTCATTCATCATTGACTCTCCTGCCCCTGAGAGGTACCAGGCATGTTAGATCTGTAATAGATGCTGTTGGGAGTCTCTAGATTACCCTCGGGTTCAATCAGTCACAAAATGGACACACAGAATTCAACACAATGTATTGTACTCATGGTTTTGGTTTATTACAGTAAAAGGATAAAGACTAATATCAACAAAGGAGAAAGGCACATATGGCAGAGTCCAGGAAAGACCAGGTACAAGCTTCCAGTTGTCCCGTCTTAGTGGACTTGTAGAGACAGCACTTATTCTCCTAGCACTGATGTGTGTGACAACAGGCATTAAATACTGCCAACCAGGGAAGCTCACCTGAGCCTGTTATCTAGGGTTTCTATTGAGGGATCATCACATAGGTATGACGCACCCATATGACTGCCAAGGTTATTCAGTCTCTGACCCCTTTAGAGGTCAAACTGATAGAGTGTTGCTCAAGGCCCCACAACAAATCACACTGTTAGCATATACTATCTGCTGTGGCCCAAGGCCTCAAGTCTACAATGATACACTTACCAGGCAGGATATTTCAATGGCTTAGATGTTTTCTCTAGGAGCCAGTCAAGGGCCGTCCTTTCTTTCAGATGTGCAAGGTTTGAACATCCCAAGGAAAATGAGTCCATCCTTTACTGCATGTAGATGTGTGTTGACTACTGAGTGAATGAAATGGGAGGCACTTTAGGAAAGGAGAAGAGTAGGGTGCCTTAAGAATATATAGCAAGGTTTTGTAGGGTATCCGATGGACACTTGTCTTACTAAGGAGACTACTTCATGGACGGTGTAAATGCCTGACCACTGCACTATACACCTGAAGCTGAAGCTGAATAATACTGAATGTCAACTATAATTTTATATATATATATATATATATATATATATATATATATATATATATATATATATAAATTGTCACAGGATGTGGAGTACTGCATAGAGAATAGAGTCAATGGAATCGTAACAGCTATATACAATGTCAGAGGGGTAGTAGATTGGGGGAAGGTGGTTATCACTTTCTGAGGACTGTAAATGTCTAACTATTACATTGTTTTGTATACCTGAAACTAATAAAAAAAATTTTAGGAATATTTTAAAGAGAATAATAAAACAAAAAGAATATATAGCAAGGGATTTAGCCTTATTTGGGGATGAGGGAATGTCTCCCTGTGTACACAAGTTTATACTGTGATCTGGAAGATAAATGGAAGTTACCAAATCAAAAATTGCAGAATGTGAAGGGAATAAAAAGGAGGTGACAATGGCAGGATAGCACAGCAGACAAAGTGAAGAAGCAGGATGTGAAAATTCTGGACACACATTTATCATTTTAAAATTAGCAACCATTCCCTGTAAAACATACACATTGATACTTATAGAGAAGAGAAAATTCTCTGCATAAATTTATTTTAGATGCATCATTTAAATTTTATACCAAGAACAAACCACCCCTTCCTCTGGCCTACATACTTTAGGCCCCAATTTTCCTAGTCTTCCTTGGCAGTTCATACGTTTAAAAAATATTTCGTGAGAGTTACTAGGTGTGAGGCATCATGCCAAGTGTTGTCCATATAACAATAAACCTCAGTTCTTGCCCTTAACAAGGCATTTTATCTAAAATGAATCAGCACAATTTAACAAATTGTGAGAGTATAAAAAGAAAGAGAAAACTATAAATGGAGATAATTGGTACAACTAAATGTATATGACTATATTGGGCTGGAAAGGGTGTCCTAATTAAGAAATAACATTTGAATTAAGATCTGAAAAACACAGAGGAATGAAACAGATAAACCATGAACAGGATGGGGAGCAGGGGAGTAGGCTGGAAAAGGCCTCTGGCCCATGGGAAGACCCAGAGTGAGAAACAAGCTGATACACCCAGGACCAGAAAGAAAGCCAGTATTTCTGGGGTCGACTGTATAAGAGGGAAATTGGGCCAAGGCACAGGAGAAGTGGAAAGTAAGGATCAAATGATAGAAATCCTTCTGGGTTGTGACAAGAATGTGCCTTTTATTTGAAATGCAAGATGACAGTAGAGTTCTAGAACTATGCACAGCCTGTTTGGGAAGAGCTCCTAATGCCTAGTGGTTATGGCCAGTTGTGAGTCCCACTCTTGCCCTGCCTAGACATCGCTATTTCAAATACGCAATCACACACACACACACACACACACACACACACACACACACACACACTTTGCACTTTCAGAGAAAGAGCAGAATAAGCAATAATATACAATCCTAACTAGCTTTGGGACAGGGACAAGTCCTAAGTTTACATGAGGTCATTCTTTGAGTCAGAGCCTTTGGACCAATTAGGTCAGATCTCCAACCCTGGAAGATGTATTGCCTTACCTAAGACTCCCCTTTTCATGGCACAGTTCCCAACTACTCGGCATGCATCCACTGGTCTGCTGAGTCACCCAAAGTAGGCCCAGAAAAAATATTTAATGGGCCATTAAAAAAAAAGATATATATATATATATATATATATATATATATATATATATATATATATATCAGAAATTTAAAAACTATAAAAGAATTATGCTTAAGTAGCTTCAAATATAGTAGAGAACATAAGACATAGACAAAAATTATCTCAAGTTCAAGTCCAGAATACAACAGAAGTCACAGGATCAGGCAGACAATAAGATCCAGAGGAGACAAGAAAGGAATGAAATCAGATATTACTTCTTAGAAAAAAATATTTTACTGCAATTCAACTATGTAATAGTTGCACCAAAAAGTAAGAAGTAGGTAAATGTACAGTTGCTCCCTACCTTTATCCGCAGGTTCCCTTTCCACGCTTTCAGTTACCACTTTTACTTTGCCTAATTTATAAATTAAACTTTATCATAGGTATGTATGTATAGGGAAAAAAACAGGTATATAGGGTTCAGTACATCCAGTTCCAGGTATCCACCAGGGGTCTTGAAAGTATTCCCATGGGTAAGGGGACACCTCTGTATTAAAGAAATTGGCAAAAGCTCTTCAAAGATATAGATGGAAAATTAGATGAATTTGGTTGACTTGAGCAGACCAAGTTCCTGTCCCCCTCTCCATATGCTGAGAACAGTTTGAAAGTTTCCCTTTTTATCAAGGACAACATAAGCATAGCACACTGTCATTAAAGGAGCCAGAACTATTGCTTCCGAGCAAAGCCAGGCAAGGAAACTGAAATCATTTCAAAAAATTCAAATAACAGAATGCCAAAAGTGATGGAAATATTTTACATCTGCAAAGCTTTCAACTACGATTTGAAGAAGCCCAAAGGACAAAGTTCCATGAATTGCGAGAGGGGAAAAAAACGTTTTGAAAGTTCTCTGAATGAAAAAGTAATCAAAGGCGGTGACCAGGATGTTCAAACTGCCCACTGGTAGGTCTCTGTGGCACTTCTCATACTGTATTGTTAAATTTACCCCACAAAGCAGACAGGAGACAGTGCTTGGGTTCCTGGTACTCAAAAACCAAAGCCTTTCAAAATGAACTTGTGACGGGTCAAATTCATCGCGCTCTATTTGAAAAAATAATAAGAGAGGTACCCAACAGAGATAGTGGTTTGGCATCACTGAAGAAGCATTAAAAACTTTGTGTTCCTCTCGTTTTTATTTGCTGCAGGATGGGAATTTCTTTCCCTCTCCCAGACATCTTTGCTTTGCATTCATCCCCCTACATTCTCACCTTCATTATGTATTGGTACAACAGAGGGGAGGGCAGAGATTTTCTTAGAATAACACACATTTATTTATACATTTAATATTTCCTAAGCACTTACGAAGGGCTGGAAATTCCATAATGAGCTAGAAAGTCCTGCCCACATGGCACATGTATTTTCATGAATCTTACAATTCTAGACCTTTCTTCAGAATTGTTTTGCGAAAAATTATTTATTATCCAAAGAAAGATTTGTTTGCATTTATGTTTTACTCTACCGAACATCAATAACCTAAATTGCCTTCCCAACAGACATAGGGAGAATGCCTGGAAGTACCTCTCCAGTATGGAACTGGGACCCCAGGGACGTAGAAGGGGACAAAATGACCAAGGGATTGAAAAAAAAGGTAGAACTATCAGACAAAAACAGGAAATCTGTGGTGCCTAGTCAAAGTAGATTGACCAATTACCTAATGGAAAAACTGAAGAATTCGTATATATCATTTTCTTCTAGGTAATAGACTGAATCAACACCCTCACACACATTATAACAATAATTCTGGGGTTTACATTTGAAGAAGACATTTTTTCTGTCTCTCTGACCCTTTCATGGAGGGAGGTCTTTACTAGGGCCGAGTAAAGGGGTGTTCAATTTCAGCAAAGGAAAGTTTGTTTTTTTCTGTAGAAGCGCCAATCGAAAAATCTAAATCCTTCCCAAGTAATGTTCAGGATCCTAACCCAACAGGATAAAGAACAAAGGGAGCAAAGAAGTGAGAGGAGGAAGAAAATCCTCGGCCACATACCCTTCTGTTCTCACTGTGAAGTGGGCATTGCTTTGGGCCCTCAGAGATTGAGCCTCTGTCCTGTCACGACGGCCCACACCACAAGAGCTATGGTCGTATACACCATAGCTCTAGGGCGACGGGAAAGAGCCATAAGGGAGACTCAAGTTTTGAAGGGAGACACAGCCTCTGTTCTGCCAAAAAGGGAAAGCAAGTTTCCCATATGCAGAGATGCAGGTGGAAAATCATGGTGGTGACAATACCGGCACTCACAAAGCTCCAGCCAACCCTCCCGTGTCCCTGCATCACAGGATATCTATCCGCAGAATTTTCTGGGAGTGAGACCAGAAAATATAATTGGATTTCAAGGTTTGGAAAAGTATGTGAGAAAAGGAAGCACTTTAAATGCCCAGAAGAGAAGCTGGAACGCACTTCTGCAGGAAATGTGAAATCACCCGAAGTCTGCTATTTGAACAATGGTGTCAGGATTACTAAAGGAGAATTTGCTATTTCTAAACTCACTGAGGGTGATCTCGGAGGTCGTTCATCAGACAGCATGAGAAAAACTTAATAACTTTATATGGGTAATCTGAGAAAGAGAAACTTTACATTCATTATTCAGTTACTTCCTTTAGGACAAAATGGGAACATGATGGGAAGTGTTATTATGGTAAGAAGGAAAAGCTTCAAAGTGTGCCATTAGTGTTTAATAAAGGCCTAATGCTTTTCATCTGAGAATAGAATTCTCCCAAATGAACTAACACAAAGGGTAGCAGATCTGCAGCTGCACCATTACTAGATAAATATAAGTAACATAACAAGGTCCTAACATCCAACCCCAGCAGGGCTATGAACTCTTTCTTGAATCTACATCAAGCTCACTAAGAACAGTTTCTGGAATCAGACCAGACTATACTAGCTGTGTGACCTTGGGCAAGCCATTTAACCTCTGAGTGCCATTCATTTAGAAAAGCAGTTAAATATTTACTGAGCATTAGCTATAAATCAGATATCACTCAAGCTACTGGATTATAATGGAGCAACAGGCAGATACAATTCTTGACTTCCTAGAGTTTACATTCTTGTGGAGATTTTTAAAAATGGGACTGAATAAACAAACAATGCCAGTTTTATAAAATGCAGATTTTGCAGAACTTATATTACACTTATGTTATAGATTGTTATTTTATATACATAAAATAATGTATATGAATTCCTTTACCGGAATAGAAATAAATACTGAATTTATTATCATTAACAATTATTATTTATCACCATTTTCATTAATATTATTAGTGACACTGTGGGCTTCAGGAAGTTGCTTTCATAAGTGTAATCTGCAAATGCAAATTTTGTGAAAGTCTTTAAAAAATCATGTAAAAAATGATTTCAAAGCAATCAGGACTGCAGTTTCTAACAGGGAAACTAAACCATAAGCACAATGGAACTGATGTTTTGCAGAAAAAATGTATTTTGTTATTTTGAAATGACACTTCCTGTGGCAGATACCATTCCTCTTATCTAAGAAAGTACTTTGCTGACCAGTCACAGGATTGAGATACACTTTAATGGTAACTGGCTATTTTGGACAAAAGAAAAGCAAGAGGCAGGTAAAATTCATTTCACAGAGATCAAAAATTAAAATAACCTAGGAGCAATGTACTCTCAGGATAAAGAAACTGAGGCTAATACATTTTTTCATTAGCTATGAAAGACCTCCATGGGAACGGGGCTATGTCAAAAAAAAGACTAGTAAAATTCACAGACTCCTTTTTCTTAAAGTTTGCAATCTGAAGAAGATAATATTAAGCAAGACAGAGTGGGCACATTTTTAAAAAACTATGTGTTTTCTAAAAAAGCACATAAAAAAGCAGCTTAGGAAAATTTGAAAATCAAAGTCTTTACCTAACTGTGGCCTTTTCGAAGTCAAGAACTAGGTTTTCTTCTCTATCCCCTGGTCTAGCATCTGCAAGAAGCAAACCTTCAGTAAATACTTGTTGGATAAAACATATCTTCTGGCCTTTGTAAACTCTACTATATATTGCTGAGTCATTCATTATGCAAACACCTCACATGCTACACTTCAGTTTTTAATAAGCCAAGTATTTCAGCTCTAATACCATCTGCCATGAATTTGGACAAGATTTAACTGTTCTATTTCCTCATCCTCCCTCCTGTTTCTTCCTAATAATTTTCCATGATCAGCTTTTAAACTGTGAGCCATCACAGAACCGAGTCTGAGCCTCCACTGCAGTTCTCTATATATTTCATCTTCAAATGGCGTTTAAAATAATTCAGTTCGATTTTCTGACCCTTTTAGTATCATAAGGGACTCCACGGAAACAGGAACACTATTGAAAGAATAATGAGTTTGCTGAGTGATGCTATAAAAGGGAGGGTCACAAAAGGAATTCAACAAGTGATGAGTTGCTCAAAGTTTCCATAGAACTCAAAATAATAGTTCTAAGTGCATGTTCGGCCAGAGTATTTTCCTACTGAACGCCTACCTAGCACAATGCATGAAATGCCGTCCAAGCCACCATCAATACTCCCTTGCACCACTGCCATAGTCTTTTAGATGGTTCTCCTGTTTCCATTCCTGTATCTTTACAGTTCATTCGCTACTGAGTGGCGAGAATTGTCGTAAAACTAAATAAAATATATTGCCATCATCTTACCTTTAATAAGAATGGTTGAATAATGAAAAGCCAAGTTCAAATTTAGAATTCTTGGACCCCTTGATGTTCTGTGCCAGGATATGACAGCATGGGAGAAGGGGACAAACCCTGGCCCAGTATCTAGCATCGTTTTCCTCCCATCCCTTGACATTGTCCCGTGCAGAGGAAAAAAGAAAAAAGAAAGCCTGAGAGGCACATAGGAGACATACCAGCCATTCATCCACGTCCATCCATAGCTCCTCCTCCCCAAGCAAACAAACATGCCCTGGATACATCAGTGTTATATTCTGCCTTTATGTAAATGGGTCTAGGGATAATCTCATACACTCTCTAGAAAGGGACTCAGGGTGGTTTGGGCAGAGAATTCAGGTAACAGTTACCTGGATTATGATCTTAAAAGAGGGGAGCTTGGTCATTTAGACTCCTTGACCAGTGGGGAGGGATATAATGGATAGGGCCAATAACCATGGTTCACATATATTGATTTTAGTTTCTCAAAGCCGTAAACTTGTTGCCTTCTCAACAAGTATCTCAATACCCCAAGGTGCCATCAGCCCTTACCTGGCCTATTGCAGTCGCCTCCTTAGCATCCACTCCTATCCCCTCCTATCTTCTTCACACTGTCACCAGAGCTCAAAATGCTAACACACTCATGTCACTACGAACAACACTCTATCCTTCTTAAAACGTTCAGAGGGTTCTTAAAAAATCACAATTTTTAAGAAAAATCAGAATCCATAACATGATCTAAAAAGTCCTCTATGTTCTGACCCCTGCTAGAGTCTCCAGCCTCATCACACATCACTCTTCCTTCTTGTTCCCAAGGCTCCAGCCACACTGGGCAGCACTCCATTCTTCCCTGCTACCTGCTGATACGGGCGTCTGCATGTCATACTCTCCATGTAATGAAACCTCTCCTCTCTCTCTCTCCAACTTCTCTTAGGTAACTTCTACTCATATCCAAAGTGGAGCTCTATTGTTACCTTCTCAAGGAAATTTTCTTGATCTTTCAGAGCCACAAATTAACTCAAATTTATAACACTGTATTGCTTTATTTCATAGCACTTGTCACAGTTAAAATTTTACACATATTTGTCTGATTACTTAATTCATAGCTGTCTTGACAACTAAGCTCACAAACTCCCCAACTCATAGGCTCCATGAAAGCAGAATGAGTGTATTTTGGCTCACTCTTCTATTTCTTGAACTTAAAATCATTCCTAGACAAGTGACATCTCCAACATGGCTGAATAAGACATTCCTCATTGTATCAACTTCTCAACAACAATTTGGCATCCATCCACAGACAAACTTGCCTCTGTGGGAGCTGTGGGTTCCATTGCCATATGCAAAGAGACTCAGAAGGAATCTCACCCACCCATGAATCAGGTAATAAACATACAGACCTGAGTCCTGGCTGTGGTCCCTGCGGTGGCCTGCAAACTAGCTTCAGTCCCTCTCAGCCATGGTCTGGGAGCCCCTGGAGAACACTGTCTTGGACAATCATCCATAGATAAGAAAGTTTTTGTGGAAGTCCAGGTTTCCAGCAGAAAATTCTAGCACACTGCTGGAGGAAAAAAAAAAAAAAGTGTATCAGTTTGGATGCTTAAGACAAGGTTAGAAGAAAAATTTAACTTTACTCATGTCATTCCTACTGCAAGGAGGCATAGCCCAGCACCAAGTAAGACTTTATAGACCCATGATTTCTTCCACAAGGGAAACTGAGAGAGTGTAAGTGAGCACCCAGCTGGACAGGATGTTGCCAAACAGCCCACTTCTCTTTGCTTCATCCAGAGTGCTGAGCCATGAGCTACATGATACGGGAAGAGGCTGAGAGAACTGCAGATAGGACTCTCAGAGGGCATTAAAGGGACATAGATCCTACTAACTGCATTGCAAACTCCATAAAGAAACTCGCTCATGGGCCACTAGGGATGCCCCACAGATACAAACAACTGGCCCATGAGCACCCCCAATGCTCTGGGAGCCTCATCAACACACATCCGCACCTGGTAGATGGCTCTCTGCGTATGCTCCAGATGGCAGCAGAGCAAGTTTTGGCAAATGGCTAATGAGCACATGCAGAAAGCCTGTCTGATTATGTGAGCCAGAGTCCACAAACTTGAACTGTAGTTCTGTACTTGGGAAAGCAAAACAAAGGCTGTCAGTACTCAGTTTGGTGCATTGGAGGATTGAGAGAAGGCAAACATACATAAGAATTCTGTCACAAGAGGGAGAAGGAAGCATGTAGCATGTGTACCCATAGAAGAACTGAGGAAGCCACATGTTTTCTTAGTAAGGTTGATGGAAAGTATTTGTCTCCTGAAGGAAGCTATGTAAATGTAAAGATAGCAACAGAAGACTTCAAGGAACACAAAAAAATCACGAAAACATGGCTCCACCAAAGGATCACAATAATCATCCAGTAACAAACCCTAAAGACACGGAGATCTGTAATTAACCCAATAAAAAATTCAAAAGACCTGCTTGAAGGACTCTCGATGAGCTACAAAAATAACATAGGGAGACAATTCAACTAAATCAGGAAAACAATGTATGAACAAAATGAAAAGTTTAACAAAGAGATAGAAATCATAAGAAAGAATCAAAACAGAAATTCTGAAGGTGAAGAGTATTATCAGTGAAATGAAAACTGCAACAAAGAGAATCAAAAGAAAGAATGGACTGAGCAGAAGAGACGGGGAGGGAGGGAAGAGAGGGAGGAAGAAAGGGAGAGGGGGAGAGAGAGAGAGAGAGAGAGAGAGAGAGAGAGAGAGAGAGAGAGAATGAGAGAGAGAGAGAGAGAGAGAATATCTGTGAATTACAGGACAAGAACGTTGAAATTATCCAGTTGGAGGAAAACAAAGAAAAAAGAATAAAAAAGGAATGAAGAACGCCTATGTGTTCTATAGAATATCATCAAAAGAACCAACCTGCAAATTATTGAGTGCCAGAGGAGAAGAGAGGAAAAAGAAGTACGAAAGCTTATTTAAGGAAATAATAGCTGAAAATTTCCCAAATCTAGGAAGAAATTTTGAATTCAAGTTCATGAAGCTCACAGTTCACCAAAAAATTCAACCTAAAGAGATCTTCAAGACACATTATAATAAAACTATCAAATAGCAGAGACAAAGAGAGGATCTTAAAAGTAGTAAGAGAAAAGAAATCATAATTTACAAGGGAATCTCCATTAGTCTATTAGTGGATTTCTCAGCAAGAACTGTACAGGCCAAGAGAGTGTGGGATAATATATTCAAAGAGCTGAAAGAAAAAAAAGTGCCAAATAAAAATATGTTATACAGCAAAGCGGTCCTTAAGAAATGAAGAAGAAATAAAGACTTCCTTAGACAAACAAAAGCTGAAGGAGTTCACCACCACTAGACCTGCATTAAAAGAAATACTGAATGGAATTCTTCAGACTGCAATGAAAGGATGCTAACTAGTAACATGAAAACATATGAAAATACACAACACAATGGCAAATGTAAGTACACAGTCAAATTCAGAACACTCTGATACTGTAATATTGCGCTATGTTAACCACTTAACTCTAGCATAAAGGATAAAGGACAAGAGTATTCAAAATAACTATAGTTCCAGTAATCTGTTAACAAATACACAATATAAAAAGAGGTGAAGTGTGGCATCAAAAATATCAAAAGGAGGGGGAGTGAAGGGTGGAATTTTTGTATGTAATTCAAGTTGTTATCAGCTTAAAATGACTGTTGAATCTATAAAAAGGTTTATGTAAGCCAGGTGGTAACCACAAAGCAAAAACCTACAGTAGATTCAAAAAGATAAAGAGGAGGGAATCAAAGCATATCACTATGTAAAGTCATCAATTCACAAAGGAAGGCAGCGAGAGAGAGAGAGAGAGAGAGAGAGAGAGAGAGAGAGAAAGAGAGAGAGAGAGAGAGAGAGAGAGAAAGGAAGAAAAGAACTATATAAGAGCCAGGAAACAAATAATAAGACAGCATTAGTAAGTTTTTATCTATCAATAATTAATCTTAATGTAAATGGATTAAATTCTCCAAACAAAGGGCACATAGTGGCTGAATGGATTAAAAAAAAAAAAAAAAAAAAAAAACAAGACCCAATTTTGTGCTGTCTACAGAAGTACAGGAAACTCCCTTCAGCTTTAAGGACAGACACAGGCTCAAAGTGAAGGTATATAAAAAGGCATTTCATGCAAATAGAAACCAAAAGAGAGCAGGGATAGCTATACGTAGATACATCAGTCTTTAAACCAAAAACTGTAACAAGAAACAAAGATCGTTATATAATGATAAAGAAGTCAATTCTTCAAGAGGACATGACAATCATAAATAATACATATGCCTAACATCAAAATACCTAACAATATTAGGTAAACACTAACAGATCTGAAGGAAGAAATACACAACAATGCAATAGTAGGGGAATTTAATATCCCACTTTCAGTAATGGATAGTTCATCCAGACAGAAAATCAATAGGATTTTGGACTTGATATATACTTTAGACTAATAGACCTAATAAACATAGTATACAGAACATCATATCCAACGGCAGCAGAATACACATTCTTCTCCAGTACACATGGAACATTCTTCAGGACAGATCATATGATAGGTTATAAAACAAATCTTAGCATATTTAATATTGAAATTATATGAAGTATCTGTTCCAACCATAATAGTATAAAACTAGAAATCAATCACAGGAGGAAAGCTGGAAAATACACAAATTGTGTGTAAATTAAACAATACATTCCTTAATCAATAAGTCAAAGAAGAAATCAAAAAAGTATCTTGAAGTAAATGAAAATGGAAAACACAACATACCAAAATAATATGGAATGCTGAAAAAGCAGTGCTAAGAGGGAAATTTATAGTGATAAAAATGTACATTAAAAACTAGATAGATTTCAAATAAACAACCTAACTTTACACCTCAAGGAACCAGAAAAAAATGAAAGCTAAAGTTAGTACAAAAGAGGTAATAACAAAATTAGACAAGAAATAAATAATAAAAGCTAAAAAGGCAATAGAAAAGTTTAATGAAATTAAAAGCTGGTTCTTTAAAAAGATAAATGCATTGACAAACCTTTAGCTATACTCACCAAGAAAAACAGTGAAAGGACTCAAAATCAGACATGAAAGAAGAGACATTACAAATAATACCACCAAAATACAAAGAATCATAAAAGACTACTATGAATAATTATATATCCACAAATTTGCCAACCTAGAACAAATGGATAAATTCCTAGAACGTAAAACCTACTATGACTGAATCATGAATAGAAAATATGAACAGATAATAACGAGTAGAGACATAAGGATTCTACAAGAAGAGAAAACTACAGGCCAACATCCCTGATTAATACAGATGCAAAAAAAGAAAACAAAATCTGAATAACAGCAAACCAATTTCAACATTACATTAAAAAGACCATACACTGTAATCAATTGGGATCAGTTCCAGGGATGCAAGGATGGTTCAACATATGCAAATCAATAAGGTGATACACCACAGTAACAGAAATAAAAACAAAAATTATGATTATCTCAATAGATGCAGAAAAATCACTTGACAGAATTCAACATCCTTTCATGATAAAAACTCTTAACAAAGTGGGGGAGGGGAAAGGAATGCATTTCCACATAACAAAGACCATATATGACAAACCCACAGCTGACATCATATTCAAACATGAAAGGTTGAAAGTTGTTCCTGTAAGATCAGGAACAAGAAAGGATGCGCACGTTCACCACGGCTATTCAACATACTACTGAAAGTCCTCACCAGAATAATCAGGCAAGAAAAAGGAACAAAAGGCATCCAGATCAGAAAGGAAGAAGTAAAACTTATTTGTTTGCTGATGACATAATACATGTTACAATATATAAAGTCAGAGAGACTCCACCAAAAACCTGTTAGAACTAATAAATGAATTCAGTAAAATTGTAGGATAGAAAAATCAACATACAGAAATGAGCTGTTTTTCTATACACTAACGACAAAATATCTGAAAAAGAAATAGAAAGAATAATCCCATTCACAATAGCACCAAAAACAATAAAATACTTAGGAATAAATTTAACCAAGGAGGTTACACCTGTAAGAATGGCTATTTTCGAAAAGATACGTAATAACAAGTGTTGGTGAGGATGTGAAGAAAGAGAACCCTTGTGCACTATTAATGGGGATATAAATTGGCACAGCTACTAGGAAAAACAGTACAGAGCTTCCTCAAAAAATTAAAAATAGGGGCAGTTGTTAGCTCAGTTGGTTAGAGAGCAGTACTCTTACCAACAAGGCTGCTGGTTCGATCCCCACAGGGGCCACTGTGAGCTGCACCCTCCACAACTAGATTGAAACAACTACTTGACTTGGAGCTGATGGGTCGTGGAAAAACATACTTAAATAAATATATTTTTTAATTAAAAATACAATGACAGTATGATCCAGCAATCCACTTTTAGCTATAGATTCAAAGAAGACAAAATTGCACTCTTGAAGAGATACCTGCACTCCCATATTCATTGCAGCATTATCACAATAGCCAAGATATGGAAATAACCTAAATGTCCATCTCTGGGTAAATGGATAAATAAGATGATGTGTGTTTGTGTGTGCGTGCGCGCGCACGTGTATGTGTGTATCTTATACTCCAGACAAAATGATATATCTAACCAAAATTATACACACACACTTACAATGGAATATCATTGTTCCATGAGAAAAAAAGAAAATCCTGCTCTTTGAGACAACTTGCATGGACCCTGATGGTATTGCGCTAAGTGAGTTGAGTCAGACAGAGACAAGCAAATACTATATAATTTCACCTATATGTGACATCTAAAGAAGCCAGACTCACAGAAACAAAGAGTAGAATGGTGGTTGCCAGAGCCTGGGTGTTGGGGGAAATGGAAGATGTTGGTCAAAGTTTATAAATTTCTAGTTCTAAGATGAATAAATTCTGCAAATCTAATAGACAGGATGGTGATTATAATTATTATAATTAATAATACTGTATAATACACTTGAAATTTACTAAGAGAGCAGATATAAATGTTCTCACCACAAAAAGACATGGTAATTATGTGAAGTGACAGAGATGTTAACAAGCCCTAGTGTGGTAATCATTTTACAATATATGAGTGTATCAAATCATCACATTGTACATCTTACACCTTCAAAATGTTATATGTCAATTACATCTCAATTAAGCTGGAGGAAAAGTCCTAGTGTATATTTGGTGATCTATAAATATTTCTTGAATAAGGGAATAGGTAGAGTGAGCATATTTGTAAAAATCACTATGCTCTGTATTTTTTATATTACAGATGAGGAAACTTAAGCTTAAGAAGTTGAGTGATTTCCCTAATGTCATATCTCTAATAAATAAATGATGATGAAGCCAGGAATCAAGCCACATTTTCTGACTCACAGCCTCTATACACTCAGATATACTATACAATGATATATCTGCAAAAATGTCCTCCATATTGCTCCCCATATCATGCTTTATTCCATAGTATAATCTCATTTAGAGATAGTGTTTCAGCAGAAATGTAAATATTTCTAAATTATCCCACTTATTTTCAAACAGCAAAGTGAGCCCATTCTTTCAAAAACATTCCCACTTTTTGTTTGATGGAAAACACACTAAAAAATGTATTTCTTTCTCAACAGGTAAATTGAAATAATATCAGGTACCCATGATGTGACACTAAATTATTCCCCTTCCTTTCTGAAAACAAATGGCATTATCCACTTTGTGCCACACAAGTCTTATACCACTCAGCCCCATGATATTGAATTAACCTTTACCTGACATTTCTAGGTAATCATTTTGGGAGCCATCCAATAAATCGTTTAATAAAATGAAAATGGAATAGCTTTGCAGAAAGAGTATGCGCTTGTTTTAAGTACTTCTAAATGGAGGCGATTGCACTGGACAACAAAAATAGCTCTTTGTATCACAAATACAAACGAATGGATTGGCCTTCCACACAGGCAGCCAGGAAGCATCTGGCCAAGAACCAGAATGAGCTTCTTAATGACATCCTCAAACAAGGACAACTATGCCTGTGGGGTTTTCTTCACTGCTCTCTTCTCCATCTGTGGTCACTAAACTTTTGCAATGGATTAGAAAAGCAGATTGCTTTTGCAAGGACATGGAATCACTGTATGGTATAAAAACTGATATCTAAAACTCATTATTCAGCTAAGAGATCACTTGTCTTTTGGAGAGAGAAGGGGACATATATGTTATAATATGGAAATGAGTGGAAAGTTACCTCGAGGATAATTTTGGTTCTGCAAATGGTCACCTGAATGCCTCAGTTATGCCAGTATAAAGAAGTGGGCTTCTGTTGTTATATTTTTGAGTGTCTCAGCAAATCTGCTTCATTACTTGGTATTCCAAGTTGCTTTCTCAAAATGAATAGACAAATATGCTTCAGGAGGCTAGATCCTGTAGAAGACAAAAGTGTCATACCTGAAATCCTGATCTTTGAGATCTGAAGTTAGAAAATTGGAGGAGTGGTCCAGAATACCTTCAATAAAGGTCCACTGGTAAGACAAGGAAATCAAATTACTTTGAAAACTGAGGCTTCTGAACTGGCAACCCTGCCTCAATGCAAGCGTTTATGAGATCGTAGGGGAAGATAGATTTAATAGGAATAAATAGCTTGCAGCTGCTACTTCCTCTGAAATATTTCCTTTATTGAGTTCTCAGATGAAAAAAAAAAGTCATTTCACTTCAGATAGGATCTTTGAACATCCATACGGCAAAAGCCTTCTGAGCATTTTAAGTGATAATTGGCTTGAGAGAGTAATGCAATTAATCAAAAGTGCAGAATAGTGGTCACTTAGGGGCTCTCCTCAAATAACAATGAAATCAGGAAACATCACTCAAAAAAAAGGATGGGCCATTTGTTTGCATTCTATTAAAATAAGGATGGTTTGCATCTCTGGGAAGTGTATAACTGTAAATCAGTAGTTATCAATGAGGGGCAAATTTGTCTCCTCCCCAAGGGCATTAAGCAATGCCTGGGGACATTTTTGTTTGTCACTATTCGGTACTGCACTGGCATCTAAAGGGCAGAGGACAGGGATGCTGCAAAATGCTCTTCAATGAATAGAACATCCTCCCGCAACGAAGAATTATCTATCCAAAATATCAGACTGAGGCCAAGAAACCCTGATATACATCAAAAGGAATTAACTTTAATTCACAGAAAGATATAAAGAGACATTATTATAAACTCCAAAAAAATCAATACATTTGAAAACTGGCGAAAACTTTGGAATCTCTCCAGGTTTGAGACACCGGATTAACTTCTTCATCCTAAAAACATATTCACGAGGGTTATTAAGAGCAACTCTTCAGTCATTCTTTCCATGACAATCCCAAACCCACAAGGACATTCTGGAGGAATCCAAGAGAGGCTTTGAGAACTGGAGCTATACTGTCACACACTACTTAACAATGGGGATATATTCTGAGAAATGCATTAAGATATAATGCGTTATGGGGAATTTTGTGTACTTGGCAGTTTAACAAGAGACTGAACCAAACAAAATTTCAAGAAAAAAATCAGTATTGTTATGTAATTGCTAGAAGCAGCTTTGGGTATCCTAAAATAGATTGTTCCTTGATTTGTAATTCAGTATTAAGAATGTGAAGTCTGGTCAGACAGACCAAGTTTTGAGTCCCAACACCATTTTAATAAACTGTTGTAATGTGGAATCCAAATTCATACAACCTCACTTAAAAATAATTGTACTTATCTCAGGGGGTTATTGTGAAAGATAAATTAAATGGTGTATGTGAAAATGTTTAGGACACTAACAGCTTAACACTCAATAAATGTAGATAATAGTGACATTGCTTCAAGCTAACCTAGGAAAGTGTCACAAGATGAAAACTAATTGACAAAAGAGAATTCTGGGATTTTTTAAATACCTAAAGTGTCTCTTGGAAATTTTGACTTTAGTAAGATATCAGTTTAAACCACTGACATACTAAAAGACAGCGGGAAAGTTTATGTATTATCTCATGCTGATTCTAAACTGGTATTTTATTAATGTTGATATAAAGGGAAAACTTTGTCATACAAGGTCATCGTTACACAGGTTTGTGTAGTTTTATTACTACAGTGATCCCCCCTTATCCATTGTTTTGCTTTCCACTCTCTCAGTTACCCATGGTCAACTGCAGTCTGAAAATATTAAATTGAAACTTTCAGAATAAGCAATTCCTAAGTTTTAAATTGCATGCTGTTCTGAGTAGCATGACGAAATCTCACGCTGTCCTTCTCTGTCCCACCCAGGATGGGAACCATCCCTTTTCCAGCATATCCATACTATACACACCATCACCCTTTAGTAACTTAGTAGGCCCCTCACTTATCAGATCCACTGTTGCGATACTGCAGAGCTTGGGTTCAAGTAACTTATTTTATATAACGTCTCATTTACTCATTTCATCTCATCATGTAGACACTTTATCATATCAACTCATGAAGAAGGGTGAATATAGCACAGTAGGATATTTTGAGAGGCTACATTCACATAACTTTTATCACAGTATATTACTGTAATTTTTCATTTATTATTCCTGTTGTTAATCTCTTCCTATGCCTAATTTACAAATTAAACTTTATCAAAGGTATGTATGTATAGGAAAAAACATAGAACATATAGGGTCCATTACAATCTTGAAACCAACTTCACACTTTGTCCAATGGCCTGTTATGTCCCAATGGCCTGATACACACATATAATATATTGTTCCGTGGACATAACTAAACCTGTAGCCTTCAAATGATTTACACTTTCCCATGCACAATCTGTTATGTGTCATGATGTTGATATTAGAGATATGATTTTGGCCTTGTTTTTCCTCCTGGACATTAATAAAAGAACAACATAGAAGCTATTGAAGACAAGAAGAGAAGCAATTCTTTGCCCACTATACCTTTTGTGCTGCAATATTCCATGATCAATAAACAAAAATGCACACGCTTTAGAAAGTAGTGCTTTAGTGATATCTTGGAAAGCTTGAAATACTCCATAGGTATTAAAATTAAACACAACAAAAACAAGAGTAAAAAAGTAATGGGGAGAAACACAAACTAACAAAGTGCCTGGACTATAATAGGTAATCAATAATATTAACTGTATTTAATATTAGCAAATGACCTCAAAATATCGACATTTAAATTCACTCATTTTCTAGAACCAGAATATAAACTGTAAAATAATTTACCTCACAAACTTCCAGTCTCTATCCAAACATCTCCAAGAGACTTTTGAATTGTCTTACTATGTGGGAATTTACTATAGCAGATTACTTTATATACTTGCTTAAATATAGTTTAAATATAAAGGAGAATTAGTTGGCAGTTGGAAAATTACACCATATGCAGAATAATTTCATTTTAATTATATGATGAAAGAGGATATGTGTTATTTTACCCATGCTTATTCTTTCTTTTGGAAGCTTTCTCTCCACTACTCCATGTAATTTTGGAAACTGAGATTGAGAACCATTAAGCTCTAAATATACAGTTTCGTGGGGACTCCCCTACGTAGAGAGTGTACGCCTGAGAAAGGCAACCAATACAGAAGAAATGAGATCCCAAAAATAAAGAGATGCAGGCATTGCAGCTGCTGATCATTCCTAGCAAGGATTTTGTTTTTGACCTTAAGAGTAATGGGAAGCCATGAAGCCATTGGAGAGGATCAATCAGGAGACAAGCACGGTCATATTTACACACTGGCAAAGATTACTCAGACCACAATGTGCAGGGTAAATAGAGTAAGCATGCAAAATCCAATTCAGAGGTTATTGTTGACATTTAGGCAAGAAATCAAGGTACCGGTTCATGTGAGTCTTCCCTGACCAATACCAAATCTTATTTATAGTTTGTCCCCAGATACTATGTATTTTATTAATATATTGTACTTTTCCTTCATCATACTTATCACAACTGTAGATGTATCATTTTTGTGCTATAGTTTTTTAATGACTGCTCACCCACTATACGTGGCCATGAGTACAGGAATTGCATCAGTTTTAGTTACCTCTTTTAACTCTAGTATATAGAAGAGGACTTAGTACAGAACTGAGACCCAATAAATATTTCTTGAACGAATGAATGAATGAAAAACCTAAAGAATAAGAATGGACATTATCAAGCTATATTATTCGCTTGATAATATAGAAAAAGGATTCCTTGAAAGACAACTACATCTCTAATTGAATGTTTTAGCCCCCTCCCCCACCACTGTCAGGAAAGTGTACTGTCCGTGGTGCTGAAACTTCAAAGACATGACTAAATTTTCTGAAGGTCTAAACACAAACTTGGCTTTTTATTTTTTTTTTATGCATGACCATAGGCCCATAAGATTGTTGCTGTACTCATAATGAACCTCTCCCACTGGCTTAGTGAGATAAGGCGCATTCTAATTACTTAAATTCAGGTTCTGAAATCGTTTGAGCACAAACTAGCACAGAAATCAAATCACGTTTTGACTGGCGGACTAATCTGTCAAGCAACACTGAGTCATACTTTAAAGCAGGTGACATTTTCCATGCGGTATTTAGATTTTCCTTAATATGACATTAATAACAATTTTAATTGTTTTATATAATTTGAAAATATGTTTAGATTGCAAGAAAAATTTTCATCTCTGTGTTAAGAAAATCTATGTTATACTCCAACTGTGTTTTTTTTTTTTAAATGAATTTGATTCCACCTGAAAGTAATATGATGACTTATTTTCACTTTCCTCCCTTGGATAATATGTTTTACTCTATAAAATTCTCAAAGCACAGTTGCAACATCAGCTAACAAATGGTATGTACAAATTGTAAATGCATCATTGGAAAGGTATATGAGGACAAAATAGCTAAATGTGTTATTTCTATGTGTCCTTCCTAGGTTCAAAATGAGTTGTTTTTTTTTTTAATTGGAAGAATTTCCATTTATTTTCAATGGTTACAAGACTATTTATTATTCACTATAATAGAAAAACAATACATCTTAGCTTGCTTTTTATTTAGTAATTACTTATCTACTTTCTTATTGTGCTCTAAATTCAGTTAGCAAATGTCCTTTTGAGCACTGGATAGAACTTATTTTTCTGAATTTCTTAAATCAGAAAGTTAAATATTTAAATGGATATGTCTTGTAAAGTAAATGTCTTGGGAAAATTACTTTATTTTAATTAATTCCCTTTCCCCAAAGAGATAAACAAATTTTATTTATATGAAATTCATGATATTGTATATATTATGTTATGGTTAAGTTTAGACTACAAGTATATCACATGAAAATCACATTCCTGTATGAAGAGAAAAAAATAACAGTTACCTAATATTTCAATGAAGTCTTCACAGCAGCCATAAACAGATGTTGGGAACAGATGTTGAAATTCTCTGAAGAAAATTTAATATCCTGAAACCTAACCACATTTTGTTCTTGTTGTCCATGCTCTGTGATCACCTGATATGGGAAATTAATTAGTTTAAATAATATCTTTGAGTACTTTAGAAACTCAGTGGATACTTTGGAAAAAGTCAATTATTTTCTATTTTCACCAAGCCTCAAAAAAACCTGTGTTCATTTAATAACTATGAGCGATTTTTTTCTATTTCTTGCACTGACTTGAAGGGTATACAAAAGCACAATAAGCACGCCTGTTATCTCTATAGTTCTCTATGACTTGCAAAGGGTGTTTCACTACATTTCTTTTAACCTACATCATAATACAGAGAGGTAGTTCCCTGGAAAACAGACCCAAGGGAGTTTTCTACATGGCCACATTCATCTAGACAATGAAAGATTTGGGACTTGAACATGCGATTTCTGACTATAGGTCCAGGGTGTTTTTCTATAGGTATTATTTAACATGATTCCTGACCTAAAGAATGTGTGATTAGTTAAACATAAGATACAAATATATATATATACATACATATATATATATATATGTATATATACACACACACACATATATATGTATATATATTTATGTGTGTGTATATATATATATATATATATATATATATATATATAAAGTTGCCATATTAAAGCAGCAAGATGAATGATCTACATTAAATGAGTGCCTTATACAAAATAATGCATAATATAAACTGAATGGAGAAAGGAATGTTGGACCCTGAGATGGCCTTCTTAGAAAAGAACTAGCAATTAGAGGAATAATTTCAGGAATTTTTTCCAAATAATCTAAAACAAAACGTAATTCCCTCAGATTTTGGATTGGGACGCTTTCCCAACTGCTTTCATAAAGGAAAATCAAAGAATCTTCTCTATGACCAAACAAACAAACTAAAAATAATGTACACCAGATGAGACAGAATGGCATCTTCTAACTGTAAGCATTTAAAATACCATTCCCTGTATTTCCATGGAGATTGCAATTCTATAGACATACCGCATGTTTTGTTAATTTATTCTTGATAATGCTTTGGAATAGTATAGAGTGAATTAATATTTGCTATCAAGCGCATTGAAATAAAACTGGAAATTAAATTTTCTAGACATTTTCAAATGTGCAGCTATTTCACATTCTGAAAGCAGTACAACCCCTATTGTCTTTACATTTTATTTTTCTTCCTAATGTTAACATTTAATGATAGAATAATTTTTTCAAAACATTGGTCAGAAAAAAATGTGTTTCATTTGGTAACCTAATTAATTTGTTCACTTAAAGATCTGGTTCATAGACAAGATGAGGAACTGAAATCGCTGGTTACACACTGTAAAACATATGGTGAGTATTTTCCTACTGTGGCCCAGAGTTCTACAAAGAATTATATATATATATATATATATATATATATATATATATATATAAACTGGACTGATGCATAGAAAGTTGCACATTGAATACTGCTACTTGATGAGAAAGGGGGAAAGAAACACAAGTTGTCACTAAGAGAGGAAAATAAAAGCATTTAGTGTGAGAAACCTAACTTTTATGTGACTATTTGTTAGCAACTCACAAAGAAATCTAAAGAGAAATTTTCTATAACGTGAGTGAGTTGGATAAGATAGACCATTCTAAAATTCATATCCGCTCTTTAAAATGTAGATGATACTTTTCAAAAACATGATTCTTTCATTATAAGGACTATTCCGATTGCAAGTAGCAAAACACATTTCATACTAGCTTAGGTTAAGCAAATTAACTCATAAGGAGTAACCCTACTTCAAGACTCAAAAACAGATGAAAGAAAATGAATTAAGAGGTTATTGCAGTAATCCAAAAAAGAGATGATAGTAGCCTCAACTAGTGTATTAGCAGAGGTGGTTATAAATGGAAAGGCATAATAGTCATTTTTGATGGCAGAAACAACAGAACATTCTGAATTATTGGGTGTAAAAGATAAGAATAAAAGATACACAAGGAAATATATTTTTTGTTTGTTTTTCTAGTTGTGTTTTGTTTGTACAGACAATTTGGTAGAGGAATTCAGGGTAGTTTGGGACATATTAAGTCTAAATACTTTTACATAGCCTGGGCGGTGGGTAATGTAAAAGCTAGTACACGAGTATTCTATCCAAGTTCACAAATTCACTCCCATATGTTTTCTTTTGTTGGTTTTATAATTTTATTTTCACATTTAAATCTTTAATCCACATAAAGTTTATAAATTGAAGGGAAAATCACATAATACAATTTATAAAAAGACAATTTTTCCACACCCTAAAGATAATTATGTGTCATTAATTGAGAGTATGATAATCTCGATTCTGAGTATCTAAGAGCTTACTAAGGGAAAAAAACAGTAAGTTTTGAATGAAAGCATTAATAATTAATTATAACAAGTGGTCTATATTTACATAAGCAGGCTTAACCCCTATCCCAGATAATTACAAATTGGTGTTAAAAAGAGCCATAGAGATTACCTAGTAGTTCTACCTTTGGAATGAGGGCACTAAAGCTCAAAGAAGTTAATTAACTAGTATGAGATAATCAAATGTCAGCAGAGATGAGACCAGGATCCTGTTTTCCCAGCACCTAAATATTTAAGTGTTTCTTGCCCTCTTCCATTTTATTGATTTATCAACTATTTTTCCAGCACCTACTATTTGTAAGGCTTGTGCCATGTCCCATAGAAATGGCAGAAAGCCTGGTCCCCATGGCCAACATTCTTGAAATATGTTCAGAATACAATCACATGGAGACAAAAGCTATAATACAAGAAAGCAAAGCATGCAAGGGCCAAACAAGTAGTTGGATGGAGCTTTTGAGTTCAAAAGACGGGGGAAAAAAGCTGTAGTTAATATTTCTTGCCAGACACTTGGCTAAACACTTTACAGGTCTTCTCACATTTAATCCTTACAACGCAACTCTATAAAACAGTTATTTATTAAATCCATTTTACATATGAGGGCATGCTGAGCACTGCTGAGCTATGTGCACAAGATAACATAGGTGCTAAATATTCAAACCCAGGTATCGACTTCAGCTTCTGCACTTCACTGTTCACACACAATCATAGAAAAGATGACAACATTTTGCAGAGAACATGAGATGTGCCCTAGAACATAAAGTATACATAGTATTTGCAGTATGAGAAAGACCAGGAATATCACAGGTAGAGACAGGTATTGCAGGTATCAGGAAAAGCATGACATTGCAGGGATGGCAAAGGGTATGAGTTCACTAGAGCATTACTGGGAAATTCAGATGGAAAGTTACAAGGGAGCCAAACAGTCAAAGAGTTTGAGCACCAAATTAAGGTGTTGGGCTTTATATTATAGGTGGAGGAAGATACTGAAACTTTCTGAGCACAAGAACATGAGATTCAAAACAGACTTTTACTAACACTAATCTGGCAGGAGCATGGAATTTAAAAAGAGCAAAAGAGCACAGAGGCATTGAAATATTTTGAAATCCAGGACAGCAGCTTACACTAGAAATAATAACTGGCCAGATTTGTTTAAGGCGTCCGCATCACCAATAACAACACACCAGATTTGTTTCTTTCCAGCTATGAAAAAAAATGCCCTCACTTCCAAAGTTTGTTTTTACTCCCTGGCACCATTTTCAAATATAATTATGTTCAATTTTGAAGAATTGAAATGTTGATTCTTAATTGCCCAGAAGTGTTCAGTTTTGTTATAGTATAAAATTATTGAGGATTGACTTTAGTTACCAAAAGACTCCCCAAGTAAAACAGAATAATTGGGATACCTACTTAAAATATGACCTGGACTACGTATGTCCCAAATGCTCCCCATTGTAAGGGTCTCTTCTACATGCATAAATTGTAGAGAATCCAACACATCACTTATGATAAGAGATATTATAATCAAGGTAGATGATTGGTAGACTATTTTAAAAACCAAAACATCATTCCTATATAATAACTCTTAATGTGAAGAATCTTAGAATCTGTATGACTTCATTTTAACAAGGCAAAAAAAAGGCAATTATTTTTTATAAAAAAAAAAAGTGAGAGAATTAGATAAGACAGACCTTTCTAAAGAATCTCCCTCCCCACCACCAAAAAAAAATAGAACACCTATTCTGAGCATTTCTCCCCAGCTCTATTTTCAGTGATGTTAAGTTAGAAGATAGAAATTGGCCATGCTGGGAAAATATACACCATGGAAATCCGAAAATGCTACAAATTTGGCCATCTTTTATCAGAGAATCAATTTGTCAACAAAATTGTCAATATGCTATCAGTAATTACATATATTTCAAATATTTTCTATAGTTAAGGACCCTTATTCTTGTAAAAAAAACATTTGAGAATTTGGAAATAGAAATCAGAGAGTAATTTTGAAACAAACAAAAAGAAATGGGTATACTTCTGTTTTTTAAAGAACAAAAGTCTTCTAAAATTTATAATTTTCCTTCTGTTATATTCGTTAACATGATCATTTCATTCTCATCTGTATGCCCCAGTGGACAACAAGATCCATGAGAGAAGCCTCCGCGTCTTTTTTGGTTCAGTACTGTATCCCCAGTGTACAGTGCTTG
Organism: Rhinolophus ferrumequinum; assembly: GCF_004115265.2. Classification (NCBI taxonomy): domain Eukaryota; kingdom Metazoa; phylum Chordata; class Mammalia; order Chiroptera; family Rhinolophidae; genus Rhinolophus; species Rhinolophus ferrumequinum. The sequence goes on from NC_046307.1 coordinate 31,355,629, forward strand.
ACACATAGTAGGTACTTAATATTAGCTTAATGAAGGAACAAATATATACATCAGCAAATGAATAGGCAATCTTTAGTGAATGCATAAAGGTCCATTTAAAATAGGACTCTTGATATTTGATGTAAAAGAGTCTCGACATTTTAATAGCTAGTTTATCTTTCCTGTTTCTTTTGCAAAGTATTTCAGTATCCTGCTAAAAAACAGATTCTCTATTATAGCATATTTTGAACCTTTGAGGCTTGTCAATAATACTGCTTAACATAAACCATCATTAGTCACTTGATTCACACAACGTTGCTAACAGGAAGATATTGATATTTCTACTGTAGGGAAGAAGTTAAATTACAGGAAAGGTAGAGATGACTGCTCAACCTTAAAGGGACAATAATAAACACTGAAATAGATTTGGAAATGGTATTGCGTGTGTGCATGGAGTGAGCGAGACAGAGAGACAGAGATAAGGAGAAGGAGAAGGAGAGGGAGGAGAGAGACAAATCAAGGCTAGATTTTGAAACACTCCCATTCTTTGGTGTCAATTTTCACATTTATGTTGAATTTTTATGTTGTTAAATGTTACTGTCGCCTTTAGAAATACAGACAATTAATCTTAATTAACTCTCAATGATAGCAGAATGCTTTTACCTTTAAGAATAAAGGAAATCGTAGGAAAACAGTTTGATGATAATTTTAACTACACATTACCAAGGAACCTTCTCAGAGATGCTATCTCCTGGGGTCAAATAGCATATATGCTGATCATCTGTTGTATCTAAAACTCCAAAAAAAAAAAAAAGAGAACTGATATCCAAATATGACTGAATGACGAAACATTAAAGAAACATTCATCATTCTAGTAAGCATTCTGAAGTAAGAGTCCCGTTTAGAAAGATTTTTATCGGAAATTTAAAATGTTTAAAATTATTTATGGTAAAATGTCTAGTTGATAATAAAACACACTGAATTAGACCAAGGGCTTTCACAGTGTGTGCCTGAACAGGAATATAGACATTACATGGGAACTTGTTAGAAATGTGAATTCCTGAACCCCAACCCAAATGTATAGAATCAGGAATTCTCAGAGAAAGGCCCAGGAATTTGTATGAATAAGTTATCTGTATGATTCTGATGCACATTCATATTTGAGAACGACTGAACCAGACTACTATACCTAAGAGACATTCTCATGAAGAGCCTTCAAAATACTTAATGAGTGGCATAACATTATTGATCCATTATTTGGCTCAACCAAAGCATGCCTATTCATTTACTGATCTATGTATTTGTTCCTTCATTAAGCTAATATGAAGTACCTACTGCCATATGTGTCAAACACTACGCACTGGGGATACAGTACTGAGCAAAAAACAGACACGACGCTTTTGTCAGGTATCTCACTGTCCACTGGGGCATACAGATGAGAATGAAATGATCGTGTTAACGAGGATATCACTCTAAGTTCAAATAATGTGTCCAAAGTAATGAGGCGTTCTTGGCACATATAATGAAAAAATGTCTGACCTACATTTGGAAGTCTAGGAAATAGTCCACAAGAAAATGACACGCTCATGCAGAGATCTAGAGGGTTAATAGGATTTAACCAGGCAAAGGGAGAACAACAGTGTTCCAGAGGCCCGAGCCGGCACTCAGGCCCGTGGCTGAGGGACAGACAGGATGCTGCTGGAGTACTGGAGGGCAGGCAGCGTACCGCTTCTATTACTACTACTCCTGCTATTATTGTTTTCAAAAACATGCTCCGTGATGTTCAGTTGTCTCTAAGTGAAATTAGAACTCACACTAATGTCCCACCCTTCAATATTTCAAAAAGAACATGCACAAGAATTTCCATAAATTGGAAATATTTAATGATGCTTCCGTGTAAATATCAAGCAGATGCTTTGGCTATGAGTACCACAATCATTTTTATTATCAGAAAACTGGAACTAGCACAGACTCTGAAGGAAACTATGGATAATACTACAGAATTGTAAAATTCTGAAAATACTCTAAGTTCAAATCACAATGACAGATAAGCAATGCTACGGCAGGAACTCTAGATCTCCATCTTTCTGTAACTGCTGAAAAATAAATGGAATTGAATAAAGTGTTTGGCACCCTAATTTGTTCAGGTATCTTGATGTTATCCATTTGATACAGAAAACTAATTATTTGACTATATGCAGCATAGGCAAAAGATAACAAGTGGACTTTGACTTCTTCTCTGTAACTGGGTTTGTCAGTGTAGCTTGTATGTTGTATGGCAGAGGGGACGAGTGTTCTGTCACTGGTATTCTTGAAGTCACTTCCAAAATTCAAGTTCCTGTTACATACAGAGTGCTATGCTAAAATGGATAAAACACCTCAATACAATTTTTAAAATCTGTTATAAATGTCAAAGTAATTTTGAAGAAAATTAAATTTTGCAATAATTTATTGTGCTTTGAAAAAAATGTTACTGTCTTTAAAAATACCCTCTGTAGTAGACTGATTGCTTGAATGTCCCCAATGATTTGCTTTTCTGTGCATCCATGCCCATTTTGCTGTATGACTTGGAAGTAATAATTACTAATGTGGAAAAATATATTTCCTTATTCTTTTTTATGTACTTTTGTATTGTGGCAAAATATACAGAAGATAGAATTTACCATTATAACCATTTTAAGTGTATAGTTTAGTGACATTAAGTACATTCAAATTGTTGTACAATCATCACCACCATCCATTCCCAGACCTTTTTCACCTTCCCCAAATGAAACTACATATACCTTACAACTTACTCCCCATTCCTCTCTATCCCCATTCTCTGGCAACCTTCATCCTATTGTCTGTCTGTATGAATTTGACTACTCCGGGAACCTCATGTAAGTGAAATTTTGCAACGTTTGTGCTTTTATGTCTGGCTTAAATCACTTAGCATAATATCTTCAAAGTTTAATCATGTCGTAGTGTGTGTCAAAACGTTCTTGTTTTTAAGAATGATTGATATTCCTCTGTGTGTGTGTACACATTTGTTTATCCACTAACCCATCGATGAACACCTTGGATTACTTCCACGTTTTAGCTCTTGGGAATAACACTGTTATAAATATGGATGTGCAAATATCTCTTTGAGATCCGGCTTTCAATTATTTTAGGTATATAAACCCAGAAGTGAAATTGCTGGATCATTTGATAATTCTATAGTTAATTTTTTGAGGAATCACCATACCATTTTCCACAGTAGAGGCACCATTTTGCATTCCTTCCAGCCATGCATATCCCCACCAACACTTGTTGCTTTCTGCCTTTCTTATTATATAGGGTGTAAAATGGAATCTCACTGTGGTTTTTATTTGAATTTATTCCTTTACTCTTGAATCTGACTGGTTCTGTGACTGACTTTGGTCAATGAAATCTTAGCACAGCAACTCAAGATCAAGCTTGAAAAAGTGTTTGTGCTTGACTCTTTCCCTCTGCCAATAACATGGGAAGACTGTGCTCACGTCTGCATGTCAGACAAGGGGTCATGAAGAACAAAGCCAGGCTGCTCTGGTCATCCCTGGTGAGGCCATCCTAGACTACGTAATAGGTAGCTTTCGGTAACAGGCCACCCTACATTAGATAATAGCCCAGCCAAGATGAGCTACCTAGCTGACTTGCTCTGACTGCAGAGGCCATAAATGAACCCAGCTGAGAATAACCAAGCAGAGCCAAATCAGCCCAGCATATTTCAAACTAGAGAAAACCCCATAGACTTGAGGTTCAATAGTTATTTTTTGTTTACTTTACAGCATTACTGCGAAAAATGGATAACCGATACAGATTCTATTAGGGGAAATCAAAGAGTAAATTATTCTGTGAAAGTCAATGCTACATAATAAATCAAGACAGAAGTGTGGTAAGAATATACCAAAAGGAAAGATCAGTTAAGTCAATATTGCGATAGTATAGCAGAGCAGACCAGTAGAACGGGGCTGGAAAAAACTGAATTCTGCTTTTTTTGAGGAAATACGTTCCCTTTCTCCATCCACACGGTCAAACAATGGCCAATGGGTTTGGTTCTAGAAACATCTTTCCAAGAATCTATAGGCTGAGAAATCAAAGAACCAAGGGCATTGGTTTGTACCTATGTAAGACTCAGAAATTTATGAATCTAGGCATGACATTCCTTCTCACAGTTAAACAGATTTTGTGAAATTCTTATTGGCTACACAATTTTCTTTTCATTTAACCCCACTCCTTGTGACCTGTGGTCATTCTATGAGCCTTTCTTTTGTTTTACGCCTCACCTACTATAGGCCTGTATATTTACTGCCTGACCTTTGTCAACATTTGAGTCGAAACCCTGATCTGGAATTTTAATTTCCACTTGTTTCTTCTCACTGAGTTCCTTGGAAATGTAAATTTTCAGAAAACAGAAATAAAATAAGACTTGGATATTAAGGATGTTATGCCTAGTTTGCTATTAAGATGGTTTTATTTCACCATGAAAACTCAAATTCCAAGATTTTTAAACAGATTGCTGAAAACAATTATGGCTTTCTCCCCCTTGGTTCCTTTCTCTACCCTACTTTGGATAGTATTCTCATAGTTGTCATTATCATCATTATTTTCATTACTCATGAAATGAGCTATATAGTATGCTCAAGTAGAAGCCAAGGGAACTTAGTGCCAATTTTTGTCCTGTGATCAATTTGAAATATCTTGCTGTTTTAGTCCTAACTGAGAAAGATTAATAATGTCTTAGAGCAAAATTCTATTGATTAATCTACTCTTTAAAAATAAAGTCCTATTCCCATAGAAATATGTTATATCTGACTCATCATATCTTTGTATTTACTTTTTTAGTCAACATTATTTTCATAAATAGACACCCTTTCCCGGCAATGTCAGAGTATACAATACCACAGGGATTTTATTAAATGCATTTAACTGAAGTGAGTTTGCCAAGGGAACACTTTGTTTCATAATGAAAAAAAAAATCAAAAGCAAGAAGAATAAAATCTGGTTCCAATTTCTCTATAAAAATATCATTTCAAAGAGAATTATTCCATTGTTATAATTTATGTCATGAGAAATATATCAAAATCATTCTTTGACATGTAAGAAAAAATACGATTTATCTTATTTGTCTTAGTCTATAAGCAAGAATTTTTAATCTGGGGAACAGGGGTCACCAAGGAAACCATGGATAGAATTCAGAAGGTCAGAGAACATGGGTGAATAATATGATATTCTTGTTTTCTGTATAACCTGTAACTGATTTAGCCTATTTTTAACAGAATGTGTGGCGATATCATCAAGAGAAATCACAGATATTTTCATCTTACAGTTTGCAAACAGTTCAAATATCTTTTATGTTTACCACTACTTCAAAATTGTGGTGATACTAGATCCTATTAGTAAATGTATTGAAGAAGTATATCTGTTACTATGTCACAAGCTCGTTTTTATTATATTTTGAGATTGTATTTAAACATACTAGGTTTACTTTAAACTTAAGTGTCTTGTGTTATACCTTTAATAACATTTTTTTTAAAGGGATCTGCAGGTTTCACCACATGCCACAAAAATGCTTACAAACCTCTGGCATAAAGTGCATGCTGAACATTTTTTTTTTTAATTAAAGTTTATTGGGGCGACAATTGTTAGTAAAGTTACATAGATTTCAGGTGTACAATTCTGTAATACATTATCTATATTTCACATTGTGTGTTCACCACCCAGTCAGTTCTCTTTCTATCACCATTTATTAGACACTGTTTACCTTCTTCTAGAGACCCCCTCCCCACTTAACCTCTGGATCCCCTAAACTATTGTCTATGTCTATGACTTTTTGTTCCTTCATTTGTTTGCCTTGTTCTCAGTTTTATGTACCACATATCAGTGAAATCATATGGTTCATCGACAAAATAAAGAGGCAACCAACTGAATGGGAGATTTTTGCAAACAGCGCCTCTGATATGGGTCTAATATTCCAAATATACAAGGAACTCATACAACTCAACAACTAGAAAACAAACAACCCAATTGAAAAATGGACAGAGGACCTGAAGAGACATTTCTCCGAAAAGGACATACAAATGGTAAATAGTCATACAAAAAAGTGCTCAACATCACTAATCATCAGAGAAATGCAAATAAAAACCACAAGGAGATATCACCTCACCCCAGTCAGAATGGCTATCATCAACAAGACAAATAGTAACAAGTGTTGGAGAGGCTGTGGAGAAAAAGGAACCCTCATACACTGTTGGTGGGAATGCAGGCTGGTGCAGCCGCTATGGAAGGCAATGTGGAGGTTCCTCAAAAATTTAAGAAGAGAATTACCATATGACCCAGCAATCCCTCTCCTGGGTATCTACCCAAAAAATCTGAAAACATTTATACATAAAAACATATGTGCTCCAATGTCCATTGCAGCTTTATTTATGGTGGCCAAGACATGGAAACAACCAAAATGTCCTTCGATAGATGAATAGATAAAGACGTTGTGGTATATATACACAATGGAATACTATTCAGCAGAAAGAAAAGATGAAATAGTGCTGTTTGTGAGAACATGAATGGATCTTGAGATTATAATGCTAAGCGAAATAAGTCAGACAGAAAAAGTAGCTGAACTGTTTAACTAGACAAAAATAACATCACATTTAGGAGAATGAAATTTGATGGGTCATTGACTAAATACATCGTGTAGGCAGCCCTAAGAAAAACTAAAATAAGGAATATCTGAGGCAGTCCTACTTCTCCTCCCCGAGTCAATGTGGTCATTCTGCCTGTGCTGAGTTACCTACGAACCCCCGGACAGCAAACACTTTTCCTTTCTTTCCTGGCAGTTCTCAAATGTTTTTTCCCACTACTCTATTAAAGCCAGGTTTCTGCTGTAAGTATCAAGAACTGATAACTGTTTTTATGTTCAATGCTTCCCTGGCAAATTATTTACATTTTAACCAAAGCTCAATGGAGCGAGCATCTCAACTGATGATAGAAAATTCTTAAATGTGATGATAGAAAATTCTTAAAATTCTTAAAAAAGAGAGTCAACACCATTTGCAATCAGGAGTTCATAAGCTCAAGCTTCATTATTTACCTGTACTTCCAAAAACTCTGGAAAAGGGCAAGTTCACAAACATGTATAATTGGGCTACATTTTAGAACCAGATTCCCAGATTTGACATAGACTAGGGACATGACTTCTACTCCTTTGCTGAATTAGAAAATAATAAAAACAGCAAAGTTTTCTTCATCACACCTATAAAAGACCCTCGGAAAGCAGACAAGTTTGGACCAGTATGTCAAAACCCAGATGTTTTTAAAAGCTCAACATATCTGTACGTGCCTTCAACCTAATTTACTTGGTCTCATTCCATGCCCCCTTCTTCATATCTGGATATTTGAATTAACATATATTCACTTCTAGTGAGACTGGCAGCATATGATATATGAAAATTCATAAGACAGCAAATGATTCCACAAAGTTTTTGTTTCTCTCTTCCTCCATTTCTTTATAATCTAGGGCACCCAGTTTGATGGGTAGAGGAAAATTTTAAGTCTTGAAATTTTAAGTTGAAATTGGATAGGTTAAAATAAATCGTGTTCAGATTTCTCTGCCAACCGCAAAGGGAAATGTACTAAGGATCACATTGAAATGTAGGTGTATTCAGGCACTTACTGAGATTTTACATTTAACTTCCTTTAGACTCAAAGAGAGAACACAGGGAGTCCATCTCCATTTGATAGTCTGTTAGCACATTTCATAAAGGAGGGAAGAAATGATTGAACAGTTAGAATTTGCAGCAATTCTAATTATGCGGGAGGCTGAAATAAGATTAGCAACAACTGAAATGCTGAGAGGCAGACACCATCCTCTGAAGTGGAGAGAAGAAAAGTCCTGGCATTAGAGACTTAAGAGTGCAGACTCCCTTCCCAATGAGCTTATAACAGGAAGATTAAAATTTAGTACAGAGTACATAACAAACCTAACGACGGCTGACTCTTCTGTCAGGAAATAGATCTTTAAACCTTTTTTGAACTGAAGACTTTCAAAGGTGAAAAAACCAAACACCCCTCTCATATGAGATTCAGATATATTCTAATGCACTCAGTAATGAATAACTGCAACATCACCACTAGGAGGAACGTGTCATTATTGCATTTGGTCACATTCACGGCCCCCTGACTTTAGGATCAGCATACTACACAGGAAAAGTGTTAGATAAATCTAAACATCTTAACGGATGGGTAAATGCCTGCGTGAACAGTAATATCTTTGAAAAATACAAATGAATATGTCTTTCTCATGTGAGCAAAAAAATAACTCACTTTACTTGGCTCTTTTCTGCAGTTTTTGTTCTTACCCTCCCCCTATTATCATTTATCTGCCAAGTGGTATTTATCTAAAAGCTTCTGGAATATTTAAATGAAATTACACATAAAACTACTTGCAAGGTCAGAGGACTAGTCCTAAGACTTTGGCAGGATCTCTGCCATTTGTTCAATGAACTCACGGAAAGTAAACCTAGAATTTGAAAGTTACATGTCAAGCTATAGAAAAAGCAGCTGAACCTGTATTAGTTCTCTCTGAGAACCCAGGGAGTCAAAGCAATGAGGAAATACAAGTCCGCACGGGGAGGGGGGGGAATAGGGGTGAGGATTAAACTCTTCAACAGAATCGTTAAGTTAGTTGAATCCACAGGTCTGAGCAGTGTTGGGGTTGAGAGTGAGTGCCTCCCTAAATTTTGCACCCTGGATACCTTGCTGCTGCACAGCATACAGGAAGTCAAAATTTTCCTGTGTGTGGTTTATATTCCTGAATCCCGAAATCTGATAAAATGGGGATTTTTTTTTTCTGCCCTATTCTTGACCTACTGAGGTAGATGTTCAGAGAATGAAGCCTGATGTTCTTCATTTATTATCACTTGGGGTTATTCTGATGCATTCTAAAGTATATCCTCAGATGCAAAAGAATGAAATTGGACCCCTATCTTACACCATTCACAAAAATCAACTTAAAATGTATTAAAGACTTGAATATAAGACCTGAAACCATAAAATTCCTAGAAAAAAACAGAGAGGGTAAGATCCTTAACATCCGTCTTGGCAATGATTTTTTTGGATTTGACACTAAAACCAAAGGCAACAAAAGCAAAAATAAATCGGACTACATTAAACTAAAAAACTTCCACACAGTAATGGAACCATTAACAAAATGAAAAGGCAACCAATGGAATGGGAGAAAATATTTTCAAATCATATATTTGGTAATAGGTTAATATCCAAAATACATTAAGAATTAATATAATTCAATAGCAAAAAATCATGGGCAGAGGAACTGAATAGACATTTTTCCAAAGAAGACATACAAATATCCAACAGGTACTGAAAAGGTGCTCAGCATCACTGATCATCAGGGAAATGTAAATCAAAACCCCAATGGGGTATCAGCTCACATCTGTGAGATCGGCTATCATCAACAAGACAAGGGGTAACAAATGCTGGGGAGGTTGTGAAGAAAAGGGAACCCTTTTGCATTATTGGTGGAAATATAAATTGACAATTGAATGACTTAACTTTTATGAATTTACATTCTTAATTTCTGGTCCCCAGTATTTTACTAGCCTGCTTATCCAGAATGCAACTAAATTGCACAATATACTATTCTCTTAAAAACTTAGAATAGCTTAAAAGAAATCATATGTATCCTGAAAAACAGGGGCATGTAACAGGATACAAAGTTCATACTCTTCCACAGAAAGCAAGGGATTATAATATTGTCCTACAGGATAGAAGGTATTTTTTGACTCAACCTGGACAGAAGAAACACTTCTATTTAGGAAGCTGGAAAAATGATAGGGACTGGTATTAGACATTTGATTGTGGAAAACACCGATGTTTGCATTTTGCTGGAAAAATGATAGGGACTGGTATTAGACATTTGATTGTGGAAAACACCGATGTTTGCATTTTGCAGATTGACATATTGCTGCTGTGAAAGGGAGTTTTATGTTTTTCAGTCTTGAATTCATTTTTGTTTTTATATAATATACAACTCCCATGGGCCTGGCAAAGCCTTACTCACTAGATATTCTCTGTTATCCCATTTATTACAGCAATGATCATGATGTGAAGACATATTTTGGTGCTAACAAAGCCATATTGTGGGCTCAGTAGCTAAAGTGGCAGAGCACAATGACCCACCAAGGTACAGTTTTTGAGAAAATATTGCCGAAGAATGTTCAGCTAGGGAAAAAGAGATTGTTTCTGCATGTTAGTTGAACGTTGATTATAGTACTTTGGGGGATTTCTGGATAGTGTTTTGGAATTTGGGGTTTCCATGAAATATGGCAAAAAGCTTTTTCTGTGATTTCTGGAAACAAAAGTCTAGTTTCAGGTACAGTAACCAAGGTGACAGATTCTAAGAAAAGGCGAATCCTCAGTCTTTCTTAGCCAGCCACTAGAATGATATGTTTACCACAGGTTGACTGTACTTCTATGACTCTCTTATTGTCCACTCTTATTGAATTTCCTAGTGCCCATTGAAAATCATATTCAACCTCAATTATTTCATTATTAATTATAGTGATCAAATAGATATAAAAACATATGATTACCTTATTTAGAGATGATGTGGGAAGGTTTAAAATAGTGTGTAGGCAAGAAGCACAAGTTTTGGCATCAGTAAACATATAAAGTGACATGCTGTGCTACTCTGGGCAAGTTACTTAACCATTCTATTCCTCAGAGATATCCCTTCTAAAAATAAAGGTGGTGTTTTCTATTAGTGATAGGACAGTGCTTCTTAAATCTAAGCATATCGCAATTCCCTAGAGAACCCAGTAAAATGCAGATTCTTGCGCCTCATCCTCAAAGACTTTAATTCCATAGTCCACAGAGGCTAATGAATGTGCATTTTTACCAAGAACCAAAAAGTGCTTTTGAGAAAAGGATCAAGGGAATCACAGGTTGTAAAATACAACTGAGGTACCTTCCAATTCTTTCAATTTGGAAGACACATAGAATTTGAGCTCTGCTCATAAAATATTTTGATATTCAAACCCAGTGGATGATGCACAACTTTCATATCTCTAAGTCAGTTGGGGATGAACATATCTTCTCTCAGTAAGTCCAATAAAGCCAATTTTTCTTCCAACAGTGGAATTTTTCTTTTCTATCTCTCTCTCTCTGTTTTTTTAAAGAATTTCTCTTTCCTCTTTTCTTCCTTTGTTTCCTCTCTAATTCTTTTGCTCCAGTTGAATTTGCATAAATGAAATGCCCGTATGTGGAGATCTGCCTGTTTTAACTTATCAATAGGTTCTCGAGACTCTGCAAAGTTAAAACTCAGACTCTAGAACAATTCATTTTTTCTTTAACATACTTTCCGGAAAAGTCTTGATTAAGACCTTCCACAAATTGCAACGAATATCAATTCAGTTTTCATTTCATCCAGCATTGATTGGATAGTAAACATTAATACCGTAACATAAAGCTACTCCATTATAAATGGGCAATATGCATTCCCAGTTTCTCCAGGAATAAATGTTTATTAGCCCAGGTCACAGAGGTAACACTGTATTATTACTGAAGCTCAGCCATGTAGTTCTCTGCTACCAGATTGGAAATCTGAGGATGGCATTTGTCTCTACAATGACATGGAAATCTCAGTTCCCTAACTGGCTATTAATTTCACCTCATTGGATTCTAGGGCAAATTCTTTACCTGAGCCCACCAACTTATTTGTATGTTTTCTAGACAATGGAGGCAAAGGAAATGATTATTACTTTGAGAGAATAATGGAGCACAAGAAAATACAGTGAAACAACCATTCCCTTGGCATTAACACCCATTTAATGAAGAACAAACTGTAGCCTTGTTCATTTAATTCTAAGAATTCTCTCATCCAGACTGTTATAGTCACTAATGCTTTTCAGTCTTTTTCTGGACATCAATTGAGTGCAGAAAATGAATCAAGGCCCCCTTAATTCCTGCCAAGGGTGGGCAGGAGGCCAGATGCTTTCTTCCTGGAATTTCAGTCTTAAGCAGAAGGACCCACAAAGTCAACAAAGTTCAAGTTCAGTTGTCCAGCAGAGGCTCCCTATAAAGAACATCCACTTCTGCTCCCTGAGTTTTCAGTGACTGTGGTCATTTTTCAAGGGTACATCTTCACACTTTTGTTCAATCTTCTGAACTACTCCTATCCTTCCAACAAGCATCCACTTCATTTAGGCTTATCAGAGTCTGTTTTATTTGCTCCTTACTAACGAACCATAATTGATATGAAGAATGAAGACCAAATGTGGTAACAGCACAAGCTCCCAAAGTCCCTTTACATCTCTGAGTGCCATGCTTCTAAAGCAAACGGTTAGAAGATAATCCTCCCCAATTCTTGAAAAAAAAAAAAAAAAACACATATAGGTTGTCTCTACAGAAAAAAATACTGCATATCTCTAAAAGCTTGATTTATAATCCAGGCCTTCTGCACTTTAGATCCATGTCTTGCCACACAAATATTATTTTTAATGAGTTAATCCTAAATATTGTCTCATGCATACAAAGAAATTTAAAGATTTGAACCAATCCACAACTGTTTCTGAACTACTTTTTTTTTATTTTTAAGGAAAAAATTAATATTAAAAGAATTAAGAAGATATACAGATGGCCAACTGTACATGAAGAGGTGATCGACATCACTAATCATCAGGAAAAAGCAAATCAAAAACCACAATATAACCTGTTAGAACAGCTAACATCAAAAAGACAAGAGGTAACAAGTGTTGGCAAAGATTCAGAGAAAAAGGAATCCTTGTGCACTGCTGGTGGGAATATTAATTGTTGCAGCCACTGTGGAAAACAGTATGGAGGATCCTCAAAAATTCAAAATTGAACTACAATATTATCCAGTAATTCCACTTCTGGATATTCATCCAAAGAAAACAAAACCACGAACTCAAAAAAATACGTGTAGCCCCATGTTCATTGCAGCATTATTTACAATAGTCAAAACATGGAAACCACCTAAGTGTCCATAAAAAAGAAGGAAGTCTCGTCATCTGTGCCATTTTGACCTTGAAGGCATTATGTGAAATGAAATAAGTCAGACAGAGGAAGATAAATATTGTATGATCTCACTTATATGTGGAATCTGAAAACAAAACAAAACACCAAAACCATAGATACAGAGGACAGAATGGTGGTTGCCAAAGGTCAGGAATGAGGGGTGGGCAAAATGAGTGAAGGGAGTCAAAAATTACAATCTTCCGGTTATAAAATAAACAACTTATGAGGATGTAATGTACAGCATGGTAACTATAGATAATACTACTGTTTTTCATATTTGAAAGTTGCTAAGAGAGTAGAGCTTACAAGTTCTCATCACGAAGGAAAAATTATAACTATTATATTTGTGGTGACAGATGTTAACTAGATTTATTGTGGTGGTCATTTCACAAGATATAGAAATGTTGAATCGTTATGTTGTATACCTGAAAATAATAATGTTATGTGTTAATTATATCTCAAAAAAAAAAAAAGGGTTAGGTACTCTGATCTGAAATCACAATGAGAAAAAGAGGGAGGGAAGCTACTTAGCAGAAGTAACTTTGTTCCTAGACCTGTGGTGGCTTCAGTCTTTACCACTCTTGATATTACTTATGGCATGTTGCAGAGAGACAGAGAAATAAGCCTTTTCCCTAAACGGCCCTCATCTTCGCTCTTCTGCCTCTGTCAGTTGTAAGTTATAACTATTGGAAAATTAAAAATGGCATTGTTTGAAGGAGACTCCCTTTTCATAGGTGGAGTCAGAAGTTCTTTCTTACTTATGGATCAACAGGTTTGGGCCGTATAATCAAAGAATAAGAAGAAGCCAGACATGAAGATCAGGGGAGAATATTTAGGGGAAAAAGAATGGTATGCACATAAATTTCTATTGTTTTCCTTTACTACACACCTCTTCCCCCAACTTTCAATTTCATGCAAGTAGGATAACATTTTTTTTCTAGCTCATCGCTATAGAAAAAAATAAATTAAAAGCTCAAAATACTCTTTATAGATTGTCATTAATCAATGTTCTGAAGGGCTTTTAAAGCATCTAATAAGAACAGAATAGTTTTCTCTGGTAAATAAAGAAGTCTGTAATGGAATTTGACAATAACAACGTACATTTTACTTACTTAGCTGCACATTCGATTACCCATATCCAAATATGAAATTGGCATTTCTTTCACCAAATTTTAAAGTCTTAAAACATGATATAAAGTGATAAATGAGGAACAAAGTGCTTTCCTGTAAAAGGATGTTAGGGACACTCAAAGGAAGAAATGAAAAAATAGAATTAACGGGGTAGGGAAATAATGACTGCTTTCCGTTCGCATTTGGGTATAAGCAAGAGATTCTTGTTTTATTTATTTTTCAATTATGAGCTATTTTATGCATAGAAAATAGCAAATATAATGTTTAAAGTTGGTTAGATGTATCATTTAAATAATGATAAAACAAGCACCTAGCATCCAGAACCCGGGTTAAGATACTCACAAATATTTTGAAGACCCCTCGATGGTCTTCCCTGAACAGAGACCCTCCAAACCTCTGGGAGGTAATTGCTATACTAAATTCTACTAAATCATTATTCTATTTCCCTTAGACTTGTTCAATAAGTGGATGTGTCTCTGTCAAAAAGCTTGGGCGTGCATGTTCTTAAGGTTTAGATACATGGACACTTCTGCTGAAACAAGTTTAAACAAAAGAGGGAGCCCATCAGGATATTATAGTGGTATCTCATGGAGGACTGGAAATAGGGAACCCAGCTGTCCTCTCCCTCTCTCATTGCTCCTTTTCTCTGCAATGAATTTAACGTCTCCCTCATTGTAAACAGTTTTCTATCTTTTATTAATTTATGTGGCAGCCAACAGCTACTGAGTTTAGAGTTACCTGGGCAGCCAATCCGACATACTCTGATCTTATTTTTTCAATCCCAATTGCAAATTCTCTTGGAAACAACTAATTCGACTGCTTTGGTTTACATACCCACCATTCAACAAGTCAGTTGTGGTTGGAGGATGATAAGGTACAAATATAGCAGCTCCCTTTAATCCATATAGATGGAGAGAGCCATTACCTACTCCCCCCAAAAAAGAAGCAGTCCTGAATAAGGTAAGGGGACTGAGAAGACCAGGAATAGGCTTCCATTCTGACTATATCTTTCAAATACTAATATTGTCTGATCTTTAAGCCGCAGCTCAAAAGGAACCATACAGGGGCGGGCAGCATAATGAAGAGGACACTACGCTTGTTAAAACCCAGTTTTCCCTACTTAACCAGCGGGGGGAATACAGAGAAGTCACTGCATAATAACAGGGTTAGATCAAATAGCATTGTGTTTGTTGCTTTAAAGTTTTATAATTGAATCCTTTCAGTGATGGATGAAATTCCACGATATGTTGATGAATATAAAATTTTCCTTCTTGGCTTCTTTATCTACGCATTTTTTTCTAGACCCCTTACGTAATGCTGCAATTATACGAATCTACAATGAATGACTAGGTTCAAACATGAATCCCTTAGAGAGATTGCCAAAAAGGAGAATTTATTATTGCTCTCCAAATTTAAAGAAAAACAGACAGTGAGACTGACCTTCATATTATTAAACTTTACCTGATATACTGTCTGGCTCCAAAAGGGCAGGGCACTGAGAAGGATATATTTTTCTTCCCTCATTTGACCTAACATTCTTCATGAGTGGTCATTCCCAGGGTGACAGGTTCTGGAAAACTTTGACAGTATCATCACCAATTAAAGTGCCTCTTCTTTCTGACAGTCAGTACCCATTTTATCCTAGGTGTGCAATGTGGCCTCTTTCTGTCATAAATCTCCTCTCGCGGATGGCAGTTTGAGGAAACAGTCACCGCTGCTTGATTTCTGTCCTACCAAGGGAAGTTTCAGCCCACTGAAATGGCATCCACATGATACTAATTACTCTTCCTTGAACAGCCCTCAAACTCAAAAGACACTAACTATCCACAGGCCCATGAAACACAGGATCAAGTAGATAATAGTTTACAAATGATACAGACAACAATTCAATTAAATGTATTATACAAAGTCTAAAATAGTGTATGGGCAATTGTACTCCAGTGATGTAAGCTAGATTTATATAAGAAAAAGCATGATCATGAAATCTAAGCCTTCTCTCTCTTATCAACTACCAGATACCAGGTATTAGCCTAAGTTGTTTAAATATGGTATCTTATTTAATCCTGAAATAAAATCTCCACTTTTTTTAAAACGAGGAAAAGGAAACTTGGAGAAGTGACATATATTTCCCAAAATTATTACACACACACACACACACACACACGCAAACTATTGTTTAATGGATGTTTCAAACTCACAGAATACTCACAGAAACTAAGCAGCTAAAATAAATGAATAAATGAGGTATAGTAATTGCATGTTAAACAAGAAGAAATGTTCTTTGCCTCTACCATTAATAGTATACTCTCTCCTAGCAACCCCCAAGCATCATTATAATACATCATCGTATAATACAGCATCATTAACTACTGTATAATCTTAAATTTTCTTACCACACACACACAAGAAATGGTAATAATGTGACATGATAGAGGTGTTAGCTAACCTATGGCGGTAATCATTTTGCAATGTATAAGTATTAAACCAACATGCCATCCCCATAAACTGACACATCAATTATATCTCAAAAAATCTGGGGGGTGGGGAGAGTATACTCCCTTCTTTTCCTTGAAAACCCCCATCCTCTTTATTTTTTACAGGTACAGATAAATATTTCTCTATTATAAGAAAATCAACAATGTGAAAGGAATAAACATTGGTTAGCAACACAGCTTTGGAGTCAGGGCAGCAATAGAGAAGTCTAGAAACTATGGCAAACTGTAGGGGGCGTGTCTTGACTAAACAGAACAGATGTAATAACTTTCCAGCTAATAGTTCCCCTGGGAATGCAGACACCTTGTGGCTAGACCTCATTTTCAACAGAAGATGCAAAAACAGATTTTCACATGAAATCCTCCAATTTTTAAATGCCAGCTCCAACATTAAAATATATATATAATATACAGGCCAAATGAAATATACCTGTGGTCCACTATTTTTCCAACATGTAATAAACAAAAACGAAGACTTTGGATAGTGCATACATCGGTTTGAAACCAAAGGATAATAACTACATCCTTAGCTTTTTCTAACCCTCGGTTTCCTCATTTGTAAATGGAGATAAAAATAGTATTTGTAATAGGATCATTAAGACGATTACATGAGATAATGAGCTCAAATCGCTTGGCACACAGTAAATGATCAATAGATGTTAGCCAAGCTTTATGCTAAATAAATTAGTCAGGATTTAAACTAAAGTTTTTCTTACGTCAAAGCCCATGCTTTTCCCATAACATTTCCATTCTCTTTAACAAGCTGAGAATTCTTAACAGTGTTTTAGGGATCTCTTCTAGTTTTGTTCCATAATACGCTTGCTCTGACCACCCTATAATTGGGATAATACCATGAACTTCCTTTAGCTAGCACACTCAGAAAGCTAAGCATTGGCTCTGGTCACCAATAAAAGAAAGGCTGACTCATACTGGCCTCAAAGATAAAGGGACTTTATTAGCTCACATATCTAAAAAAGTTTAATCTCAACGGTGCCACAAAAGTTGTTTGTGTGCACGTGTGTGTGTGTGTGTTTTCTATATCTCACTGTGGCTGCCAAAATGATTATATATTCCTTAAACTGGCTTATTTCGTGCTGCCAATGCCTTGGGATAGGTGCTTCTTCTTTCACATCTAGCAGGAAAAGAGATCAATTTTACTCTAGAATTCTCAACAGAATCCTGAATTTTACTCTGATTGGAGCATTCAAGGTGACATGGGAGTGGGATGGCAAGCCCTGAACCAAAGTGTATGACCAACGAAATGAATGGCTCTGATTAGCTTAGCCTGGGTTTTTGGCTCCACCACCGAAGCCCAAATAGAAATTGGCAACTGCTTGGAAACAAGATTGAAGAGAGCATTATCAAAGAAGGTATCAACAATTGTCCACTGCACTAGTTTAAAATTTTGTTTGTTTGGAAAGTTGAAGAGTAATACAAGCAGTAAGTTTTATTCCCAGGTAGTATTGAGATAGTCATAGACAATATCCATTATGGTCAGTGATAATTTCACATTAAATAATGCCACGCTTTAATACAAAACAAAGGATTCATTAGTATTATAGGCTCTTAAAGCTTAAAAACTGAAAGGAATCTTATAAATGTCTAATCACTATGTTGTATATCTGAAACTAATATAACACTCTATGTCCACTGCAATTGAAAAAATAAATTTAAAAAAATGTAAATAAAACATTTTTTAATTAAAAAAAGCTGGAAGAAATTTTAACAAGTAGATAATACAACACACATACTGGATAGATTTTTAAAAGGCTCCTTAAAAGCATAAATGACATATGTAGCATCAAGTTTAATTGTTAAAACTTAAAATTAATTGTAACTGGAATCCATATTCCTCTGTGTTTTTGTTTTCTTTGAGCAGGTTCGAACAAATGTACAAGCCAACTCTCAAAACTCCTTGTAGAGAAAATTGAGACTGATAAAACAGAGTAATTTTTAAATCAGACCTACATTCCCTGAATACTTCTAAGAGAAGAAAATTGACGGATCCTTATTTGGGGGAAGACATAGATAATAATATCTACATCTGCCTGAACACATGCTATGATTCTACAGAGTCATTTCATTTTGCTGGATATTTTTAAGCTCTTCAACCTAGAATAGATGGCAAGAGAAAGGAAAAGAAAAAACAGGGAAAAGGATGACAGGAATGAAGGGAAGAAAAGGGAAGAAAAAGAAATAACTTCATTACTAGACCTTGTATTTTGTCAAAGGCAACTCTTTCTTGAGGTTTCAGATTAAAAAAAAAAAACATTTTTATACTGTTCTCTGATTCTGTCTCTGTCAACTTCAATAGCAGAATATTGATAAAAGAAATGATAAGCAATGCAATCCAAATCCAAATCAAAACAGAGGAAAAGAAGAAAAATGACCAAAGATTTCAGTGATTTTTCCAAAATATACATTTCTCCATCTCACTATTCTCCCAGATATTTTCCTCACATATATGCTTTATTGCTTAGCCTTTTTATGGAACAATGATTCTAATATTAAGATTAACTATAGTCTGGATGGAACTGCTATGTCAAGCAACAAAAAACAGGTTGAAAGGAGACCTTCTCTTTTCAAATTAAAACCTGAAGATTGAAAAAAATTTTATTTGAAAACAATAGTCTTCTTGGATTATATCACTGTCATTATATGTCCCTAGTTCACTGGTAAATAAACATTGGAAGAGTGTATAAGTGGCTACCTAACAAATAAACTTTGAACTACTTTTACTACTAGTTCAAGTGGTTTGTTGGATATTACTCATCAATGTATCATAGCACATTTCACTTCAGGGACAAAATACTTAGAGCAGTGTAAAAATTATTTCCTTAACACATAGCACCAGATTTCTTCTTGTGGAGAGGACCGATTGTGTGGAAATCCATGGGTAATAAAGTAAGTTAGGCAAACATGCAAGTGGTTATTATAGGTTAGCAAAAGCAAAGAGAACAGAAAAAATAGCTAAAATTCTCTGCACAAAAAGAACAATAAAGTATTCTCTCTTGCTTGCCTTGAATTACTTGTTGTGCAGAGAATCCACAGTGGGGAAAGTGAGAGAACAAAGAAGAGAGAATGAAGGGCAAAAAGGGCCATGAAACACAATGAGGGAGTCTGAAGCTCAACTGATGGAAATACAATAGCTACAGGAACTTCTAAAACAGGAATTTCTTAACAGTAAATTTTGTTATATATGTTGCTTCAGTGTAAAACTCTCTATGTATTCAAAAGTTCAAGAAAATCTAGTCACAAAAATATCTTAAATAAATGGCTCGGTTAAAAAGAAAAAAAGGGAAAGAATAAATTCTGCCTCTGGGTCCCTGTGATGTGAAACAGAGACAGAGACAAAATGGACACAGTCCCAAAACTGACTGTCTTATTCATCAGAGAGGTAGACTCACTCATCTCAAGGATCTAAAATAGTGTCTCTGGCACATACTAGAAGGTGCAATAAATATTTGATGGTTGAATGATGGGAAGAAAGAATGAAGGAAGGAAGGAAGGAAAGAAGAAAGGAAGGAAAGAAGAAAGGTTGGTTGGTTCTCAAAGGCAGTACTGATTTTGAGAAGGTAAGTCCCTTGGGAGCCGGGAAAATCTTGGAGAGGTAGTCATACTGTTATTAGCACATGACATGAAGTTTCAAGCAATTTTATCGAAATCTTATAGATCAATAAAACACTAACTAACATCTAGGGTAACATCTAAGATTTAAAAAACAAAGTTTCAAGAATAAATACTACTACAAGGGTTTTATGGGTGTTTTTGTATGTTTGTTTGTTTGTTTGTTTGTTTTACCTTAAGGTATCTTTTTTGCTTGCCTTTAATTACGTGTTGTACAAAGAGTCAAAAAGCTTTTAAAGTCACTACTAAAAATAAATGTCCAGAACATGATTTACAACTACTGGAAGAAAAGCATCCTGTAACAACAGCGTTACAGACACTCTAGTTAACCCCAAAGTTTTTTCATCAATGCTTGTTTCAAAGTATTAGAGGGATAAACATAACACATTACCTTAAAATTTAGTGGCTTAAGACAGTAATAATGATGTATTATCTTAGTTTCTGTGGGTTGGAATGGGGGTGCTACTTAGCCCAGGGATCCTGGCTCACAGTCTCACATGAAGCTGCAGCCATGATGTTGGCCAGGGCTGTAGTTTTCTGGAGGTTTGAACAGCAAGGGAGGATTTGCTTCCAAGATGGTTCTTGCACGTAGCTGGCAGGTCAAATAGCTGGCACGCTGCTGTCTCTTGGCGGGAGAACTCAACTGCTCACCACGAGGACCTCTCCGTAGGTTGCTGGAGTGTCCTCAACATGGCAGTCAACTTCCACCAAAGCCACTGATTCCAAAGAAGAGGAGGCAGAACCTGCAATGTCTTTTGTGACCACACATGGAAGTGACACACCATCTCATCTACCACATTTTACTCATTAGAGGAAAGTCACTAAGTGCAGCCCACAGTCAAGATGGGAAATTAGGCTCCACCTTTTGTGGAGAGGAGTGTCAAAGATTAGGGGGGAGGGGGCATATTTTTAAACCACCCCCATTACTGAGAGTCAAAGAATCTTAAGTATTCAGTTAAAGAGCTCTATTTTAAAAATATGTTGTACTTCAATAATACTATTTAACAATTGGATGACCTGATATTTTTAATATTACTGCAAAAAGTCATTCTCAGACCTCGTCAAGGGTGTTTTCTTAGAGAAGAAGAAGGAGGAGCGAGAGGAAGAAAGGAAGATTCCCTTACAGTTTGCCCTGTTGAGTCTCCTTACATTGTTTCTTATTCGCTCTGATGGGGTTATATGCCACTCCCGATCCATACACTGTGGCCAAGGGAATGCTACACCTGGACAGACCTGACGCACCCGTCTATTCCTGCAGTCCAGGATAGCATAAACACATCAGAGGCATGTGGACTGCAAGTGGAAAAGTAATGACATACCAGAGGGATCAGATGAAGGAAACATGGTTACCTAAGGAATAAATCCATCTGGGTAACCAGAAAACAAATGGCCACTAGTAGACATCTTGTATTTCTTTTTCTTCCAGGTAGGTCAGTACTTCTATTAAAATAACATCATTTCTTGCAACTTGATCGGCTAACTTAATGATTGTAACACTAGTGAGAATCTCACTCAAAAACTTTCTACATCATGGTAGCAGCTCCAACAAAAACAAAAAAAAAAGTACATCAGAGAACGGGAATGCTAATGACAATACTCTGAGTTATTCTAAAATTAAACAGTAGCATTATGCCTGCATTTCACTGGCTATTTTAGCAAATTAGAAACGCATTATTTAGCAAATTAGAAGGAAACTAGTCAGCGCAGAATATTCCTTTACTGGGTCACACTGTAAAGAATGCTGTTAAAATTAGATCTTAAATACAACTCCTCTAAGGTCAAATCAGCAAGGTGTGCCAGGTGGATACAGGGTTATACCATTTTTCCATCTCTATTCATTATTTCCAACACTTTTAATTAAAATTTGGCTATATCCAAATAAACTTGAAAATACTTCTTAAAAATAGACATCAATGTTTTGCATTCCAACAAAGGACAATGCTCGAATAGCCTCATGCGTGCATTCCCAGAGAATGTGTAGGTTATTTACAGGCCTTGCAGTGAATCAAAATGAAATTGATATTTCATGAGAATCACTTCGAAGAGACAAGAGAGCTGCCTGTGGCCATTGGGTGTGAAGATGAACTACTGGTGTACTACATTTCCTTTTAAAGAAATTGCTTTAAGAACACAAGCTATTTTAACTTTAGTGTTCAACCCAACAAGGTACAAAAAATATTGCCCTAATAAAAAGATTCAGTTGAAGAACTGCTGCCCTTGGGCAACATGGAGAATGTTACCATCGGGTTTTGTAAAACAATAAATATTTGATATGTATTATGGGATCCACTACAAATGTGTTTTTACGAACAATATTAGATCTTAAGACTCCTAGGCTCATTTGTGCTCTTGATTAATCACTTATTAATTTTAATAACTAAAGGTCACAGATTGTTGACATCCAAGAAAGAAATTACCATTAAATATTAGAGAGCTTTCTTGAATAATGCATTGTTTGAATAGCAAGACTTGTTTTAATTAGCATTTTCCGTTGAAAGTTTACTTATATTAGACAAGGGAATAATTCATCTTCAGACTATTGAACCACTTTTCTGCAAAGTTTAGACAAACAGCAGAGACCTGAAATAAGCAAAAATGAAAAACATAATAGCTAGCTTGCTGATGATAATGATATACTTTACTTGGGAATTATGGGCCAAATTGTAATGGGCTCCTCCCCAATGTACTTACAAACTATGTTATGCTAGTTTTCCTTGTGCCATCCTCTCAAGGAGCCCTTAAGGTCATTGGAGAAATTAGACCAGTGACTACAGAAGGACCCAGAGTCCAGCTTAAGGTAGTATATGAGCAAGTACTATGTTTTCATGATTAGGTATCAGAGTTCACACAATTCCAAGATTGAACACATTTCCAATATGTATGCTGTATATATGAGTGTCCCTTCAGCTGAGGCCTGTGAAAAACAAGATTCCTAATTGAAAAAAAAAAAAAATGGAAGTCATCAAAAGATCTTTCAAAGCTTCTAAGGGCAATAGAATTAGCAACAACAGAAGACACATAACTCATCTATAGTCTAACATTTAACTGTTCACATACGAATTTTAATATTATGAGCATTTCTTCCTTAAAGCAAATTGTACATAAGACTTACTTTCCAAAAACAACTCCATATGTATCTAGACCAAGCCAGAAAAAAAAAAAATGTAATCTAGTGTTATGTTTGCAACTTTTGATAACTGGAATCTTGAAAAGAGAAATTCTGATTTAAGCTAAAATTAACATATTTTCTATTCATTACTGGGTACAGTACAGTGAAAAATTGATTTTTTGTATTGTAATTGACAGTCATATTTAATAATATATATTAAGATAACCATAGAAAACAATGTCATCCAAGATGGGTCCATCATAACAATTCATGATTAATATTTTCTCAGAAAAAAACCCATTATATGTAACTATTATAATCATAGGGAAATACTCCTACTAACACAAAGGAAAAAAATCAACATAATCATGTACTCTTACAAAAAAATGTGTAAATTTGTAATAGTTAATAATTTTCTTAATATGAACACACCCACAAAAATCTACAAGGATTCACATATTCTGTTACAGACTAACCAATCTCAAATAAAAACCAGAGCTAGAAAGCAGTTAAAGAGGTAAAAGCAGATTTTATTCAGGACTATTCCAATAGGGGTAAGACACTCAGTATCAAACTGGACTGGATTCTGAATACAGCAGGGGCAAGTCGGCCTTTACAAAGAGCGGAGCAGGGTGGAGGAGGCGCACAGATGGAAAAGTACTAAGAGGGAGCATAAGGGATAAGACGGATTCTGGCTAAACCTACCCAACAAGATTCTTGATGAAGACAGGCCAGGGCAATCAAACATCACCTGAGAGATGCTGGAAGATGAGGAACCCGATCAGATATAGAGGGCGATCAGTGATCAAGGATGGGAGACTCTTGCTAAACTGACTTGGCAGGGTTCCTGCTAAATCTGGATTGTACATGGAAGTGCACAGGTGAGGCCAGAAGAAGGTTCAGGAACCTGACCAACGATTGGCCAAGCAAAGCATCTGTCACCCAAAACATAGATGACTTTAGGATACGCACTGTAGTGATGTCCAATCACTACATGGTAAGTTCCATAATCAACATCTACTTTCAAAAAGTGTGAACACACTTATCAGTAGGGTTGAAAAGAAGAAACTATTTTTTTCCATAATTATGAGCCCATGGAAGATCATTCCAAAGTGTTTTTAAACTCTAAAACTATAAAGAGGCTGATAGATTTGAAACCATAAACATTTTAGGATGATGAACAACAAAATGTCATTATCAATGTTTAAAGAAGACACAATGGCCTCAGCCCTAGTCGCTAAATCCAGGGAGCAGCCTCCACCTCAGAAGCCTTTGTATTTGCTACTCCCCCTACCTGGAACTCTGCTCAGGTCTCCACATGTCCCTCTCTTTCTCACTTCCTTCAGGTCTCAAATGACACCTCCTTAGTGGGGACTTCCCTGACCACTCTATTTAAAATAAATAACGTAGTCCCCAAAAGAAAGAGATTGTCTAATTCCTCTAACCCTGCTTTATTTTTGCCCAGAGCAGTAATCGCCATCAGACATATTTTGTATTTACTTGCTTATTTATTTTCTGTCTCCATTCCCACTCCAAATAAAAGTATAATCCATGAAGGAAAGGACTTTATTTGGTCACTGCCACACCCCCAGTAACTAGATCGGTGCCTCCTCCAAAGTACTTGCTCAATAGATTTTCATTAAATGAATTAAGAAAAAAAATTCTCACAATTTTTCTAGATGCTGCCAGATTACGTTCCCAAAATATTGCATCAATTATCATTATTCAACAATGTGTAAAAAGAATTGCAACTGCTTCCCCACACTTTTACCAACACTAGACATCATCCATCTATTGAGTTAGTCAGTTACTTAGTTACTATCAATAGGACAGGCATTAACTTTTATCAAATGAATACCCAAATTCTAGTTTGTAACCAAAAATATATATTTATGTTCCCACATCCCTTTGTAACACACTATACAGAATGCAAACAGAAACTATGCAGATAAAGTTTCAGAGTTAATATTCTCAGTAGCTCATACTTATCCTTGTTAGTTCTAATAACTAAAATGCAAATAAAATACATTTTCAAGGGAAATGTATTGTCTAAGACAGGAATGCGTCCAGTTCAAGAAAGCATCTTTCCGCCAGCACCATCCTTCTGGGAAAGAAGCAGTGTCCCTGGAAGTTCTGAAAAAAAGATTGAGGAAAATGAGAGGATCACTCATTATAACTGCCCTCCTGGAGCCCCTTCAAGAATATGCTTTCATGACAGATAAAGAGAATTGAGAGGCTAAGATGTACTTGGCTAAGATTTATAAGAGGCTTTGGCATAGATCCACATGAAAGATAAATGCAAGTGTGTAGGGGAAAGACGGATGTGACGGGGATGAAGACATCCTGCATGTGACATGGAAGGCCCCAAAGAGCAATGATTCTGGGAATGCAAACTCAGCCTGCTGAACAGTCCTTGAGAATGACATTTTAAAAGAACATCAAGCAATGGAAAGACCTATGGGGAAACTGGCTTAGAAACTGAAACTAGACAGTCTGTATGCTGAAGTATTATAAGGTACAGCTTATCTTAAAAATTTGTCAGTGTGTTCAAAGATCATTGCCATTCCCAATGTAGAAATTACAAAGATAGGCCACACCTTGGATAGTTCTGAATTAATAAATGCAATAGCGTGAACCAAAATTAACACAACATTCTGATGTGTTTTTCTTTAATTTTAAGTTATTCTTTTCTCTCATATTTAGATTAAAAAAAAACAAACAAACTAAAATAGGTGACTTTCCAAATTGCAAACTACAGATGTCCTACAAAAACCTAAAATATTCAGGCCTACTTCAGAAATTAGCCAAATTCCCCATCTGGGAGATAGAACTTAAGTTGGAGGTAAAGCCAATAAAAAGATAAAATACTGCCAGATTTACAGAGGACTTGGATCATTTCAATGATGTTGCCAACAGATGGAAAATGCAGAACGATGGGAGACAGTGCCAAAATAATTATTTCTCAAGCCAGGAGCCAGGCTAGGGATATGTTCTCTGAAAAATAATCGTTTTGCTCCCTGCTCAGGAAAGAGACAGACACACAAATATTAGGAGGGAAATAATCGATTCTATAGAAACAACAGAAGAGCACTAAGGTTAAAAATATTCTAGTGGAGGGAAAGGAAAAGTGGAAGGAATATTTCAGGTATGCCAACTAAGAATAAAATTCTGTTAAAGTAATTCAATAGCAACAGTGACCACCTTTTTTTTTTTTTTTAATTTATTTTTAATTTATTGGGGTGACAATTGTCAGCAAAATTACATAGATTTCAGGTGTGCAATTCTGTATCACATCATCCATAAATCACATTGTGTGTTCACCACCCAGAGTCAGCTCCCCTTCCATCTCCATACATTTGATCCCCCTCACCCTCATCCCCCACCCCCGAACCCCCTTACCCTCTGGTAACCACCAAATTACGTTCCCCAGATTAATTTTCAAGCCCGTGGCCATCCTATGGTCACCGATGTGACCACCTTTTTAAAGCACTATGTGCTAGGCCTAGACCTTTCCTTTTCCAAGTATATTCTCATTCAACCCACAGCAATGCTATGCCCTTGATTTCATTAGTACGCACATTTCACAGAAAAGAAAACTGAGGGACAAAAAATAATCTTCCCAAAGTCACAAAACCTTTACATGGTAGAGCCAACATTCATTACTAGACATTCTAATTCCAGAGCATCTACTCTTGGACATTATAATATGTATCGGGTTAAATGTTACATTTGCACCTAAAGCACAGCTTAACTTTCTGTGAAAGTCAACCCAATTGTGTAAGCCTGGTACACTATGACAATGTAACTTTGTTTACATGAGACTCAAAGACTCACTGATTCAAACATTTCATTAGCGCTGACTATATCACAAACATCATACCGTGTTTCCCCGAAAATAAGACCTAGCTGGACAATCAGCTCTAATGCGTCTTTTGGAGCAAAAAAATAATATAAGACCTGGTCTTATTTTACTATAATATAAGACCGGGTATAATATAACATAACATAATATAATATAATATAATATAATATAATATAATATAATATAATATAATATAATATAACATAATATAATATACTGGGTCTTATATTAATTTTTGCTCCAAAAGATGCATTAGAGCTGACTGTCCAGCTAGGTCTTATTTTCGGGGAAACATGGTACTGGGCACTAGAAACATGACAATTTAATTCCAGCTCAGTAAGAACTTATAGCTTAGTGGGAAATAAGACAGATATGTAAGTAAATAATCAGAACCTAATGCAGGAAGTGACATCCTAGGAGATGCATACAAGGTATAAAAAATTGCAGACTTACCACAGAAATCTATGTATTTTCACCTCAGGAAAGGAGGGGAAGATGGGAAGGAAGAAAGGGATAAGAAAGAAATAATGGCTGAAAACTTCCAAAACCTGGGGAGAGATTTGGATATCCAAGTTCATGAAGCTAATAAGTCACCCCAAATTTTCAATTAAAAATTTTTTTCTCTGATGCACAACATAATAAAACTGTATAAAATTGAAGACAAAGAGAATTTTTAAATCAGCAAATAAAGTAAATTGCGCTCATGCAAGGGGATTCCCATAAGGTTTTAAGTGGATTTCTCAGCAGAGATATTGCAGACTAAGAGAGAAGGGGATGATATATTTCAAGTAGGAGAAGAAAAAATTTGCCAACCAAGAAACTTTATCCAGCAAAGTTGATTTTTAGAAATGAAGGCAAGATAAAGACTTCCCAAAGAAACAAAAACTGAAAGAATTCATCACCACAAGAACTGCCTTACAATGAATGCTGAAAGGAATTCTTCAAGTTAAAATGAAAGTATGCTAACTAGGAAAATGAAAACATATGAAAATAAGTAACAGACTGGCAAAGTCAAGTATATAGTCAAATTCAGAATACCGTACTACTGTAATATGGTGATGTGTTAACCCCTGAACTCTAGTATAAAGGTTGAAGGACAAAAGTAATAAAAATAGCTATAGCTATATAAAATTTGTTAATGGCTACACAATATAAAAGATGTACAGCGTAATACCAAAAACACAAAATGTGGAGGGGAGAATAAAAAAGGTTTTTTTATGTGCAATTGAATTTATTATCAGCTTAAAATAGACTGTTACACTTACAAGATAGTTCAAGTAATCCTTAGGGTAACCACAAAACAAAAACCTCTAGTAGATACACACAAGATAAAGAAAAATAAATCAAAGTATATGTCTACAGAAAATCAAAAATTCACAAAGGAAAACAGCAAGAGAAGAAGAAAGGAACTATAAAACAGCAAGAAAACAATTAAGATGGCAATAGAAAGTCCCTACCTATCAATAATTACTTTAAATGTGAATGGATTAAATGCCCCCATCAAAAGACATAAAGTAGCTGAAGGGAGAAAGAAAAACAATACCCAATGATATACTGCCCACAAGAGACTCACTTCAGCTTCAAGGGCAAACATAGGATTTAAATGAAGGTACATGGGCTGGGGGTGGGGAGTAAAGCTATATATATATATATATATATATATATATATATATATATATATATACACAACTGGAAACCAAGAGAAAGCTGGGGTAGCTGTACTTATATCAGACAAGATAAATAGACTTTAAGACAAAAATGATGACAAGAGATAAAGAAGGTCATTCATTATACAATGGCAAAGAGAAAACAATTCTAACAATTAGAAAAATATATGCAAAATCTATGCAAAAGACCCTGAACTGAATAGCCAAAACAAACTTGAGAAGGAACAAAGCTGGAGGCATCACACTTTCAGATTTCAAACTACATTACAAAGCTACAATAATCAAAATAGTAT
The DNA here is from genome assembly GCF_004115265.2 of Rhinolophus ferrumequinum. Lineage (NCBI taxonomy): Eukaryota > Metazoa > Chordata > Mammalia > Chiroptera > Rhinolophidae > Rhinolophus > Rhinolophus ferrumequinum. Next base: position 31,384,842 of record NC_046307.1, read on the forward strand.
GATAGTGGCATAAAAATACACACATAGATAAATGAACACGATTGAGAGCCCAGAAATAAACCCCTGCAGGTATCGCACTGATGGAGAAGGAGATAACAGACAAGCAAGGGAACAAGTATGATTTATGTGATAATGGATTAGGGTTGGAGACATCAATACAGATACAGATACAGATACAGATGGAAATGTATAGAAATACTTATGGGTATGTATAGAAACCCAGGTTAGCAAACACACATATGTTTCCTTGTTCTGTCGTACATGAGGGCCTAAAAGAAGCTACATACCAGTAGCAGAGAGCACACCTAAAGCCCAGGTCTTTATTTACAATATCATTCTGAATAAAAGGAACCAAGGCTCCTTAAGGAAAGATTTCATTCTAGGACTGGGGCAATAAGTATAGAAGATGAGTATGGAACATCTTATACATACACAGACACACAAACAACACAAAGAAAAACTGGTGAGTGTATATCAAAATGCAACAGGAGACCACAAGAGCTCCCGAAAAGCCAAAACTGGAACAATTTGAGAACAGCTAATAAAGTTGCTTTAGATTATAGCCAAAACTATAAAATAAATATCCAGAAACCCATACTAATATAAATAATTGATTGAATAAACAGATGAGCTAGAATATAGAAATATGTCATGCAGGAGATTTCCAAATAATTTATGAATAATTTATATTCCACCTTCAAGGAGGTGAAACGCAACTGCCTACAGCTAAAATATAGATTATGCATAGTGGTGAAGGGAAGCAGAATCCATGACCCCAAAATGCGCCATTTTGGCATGTGGACTATTTATTTGAAGCTGAAGAGAATCAAGGCCCAGCCAATTCAGGAAGAGCTTCTTCCCTTGTCTTTACCGGCCTAAAAGAATTTACATAGAGGTCCTATACCAGGAGAGAATACCAAAGACAGCTTTTGATCAGAAAGAAACATGTACTCTTATCTTCCTGTGAACCGTCTTCCTCCCTTTGAAGCCCCTTCTCTCCTCTCCTTATCGCAGGATGGCATATAAGTCTCACTTACCTGGCTGTCTCATGTCTTGGGGGCTCCCTTATGTACGAAATGTGTTTTTCTCCTGTTAACCTATCTTATGTCAATTTAATTAATTAAACCAAGCAAAGAACCTAGAAGAGAAGAAGGGAAACGTTTTCTCCCCTACAACAGCCTTCTTCCAAATAGCAAAGTATGGAAACGGATGGGAGAAAGGAAGGACTTCCCTGTGGGGAAACCTAACCAACACAGCCTCAGGTAGGTTAACATCAACAGTGGTAGCTCATGCTGACAGTATGTACCCCGGATGTGACATGGTTAACAGCACAGTAGTTTCTGTGGTCTTCCTCCCAAATACCCATCACACCAGGCTAATCGTGAGAAAAAACACAATATAAATTCAGCCTGAAGAACATTCTACAAAATATATGAACAGTCCTCCTCAAAACCATACAGGTTTTCCAAAACAAGGAAAGTCTGAGAAGCTGTCACAGCCAAGAGGAGCCTAAAGACACAGGATGACTAAATGTAATGTAGTATTTGGGATGGGATCCTGGGACCAAAAAAGGCCACTAGACAAAAACGAAGGAAAATCTGGACTTCGGTTGGTAAGAATTTATCAATGTGCGGTCATCAACTGGACTAAATGTAAGTTATTAATAACGGGAGGCCAGGTGTGGTGTGTGTAGGAACCATTCTCTACTCTCTTCACAACTTTTGTATAAATCTACAACTCTTCTAAATTTTAAAAGTTTATTCAACATAAATATCTATCATGAGAAATAAAAAGGATGTAAAGAATGTAGGAAAGAGAAATGAGTATTTTTACATTTATGAGCTTTTTAGAAAGTAAATTATCATTCCATGTATATGTGCCTCCACATAGTAAGAGGTTTAGTATCTTAAAAACTCATACATAGGAAAGATGGACAATTAGTCTCAATATGTGTATGAAAAATACAAGAAAAGAGAAACGTTTTAGACAATTCCAAGAGACAGAACTTCTGAAAAAGATAAATGACTCAAGCAAAGAGTTTCAGGACAAACTAATCTGACCTTTCTGAAGCGCATGGAATCAGTATTATCAAAGAATATGATCGTCTCCCTGAATGACTCTCTCTCTCAATTCCTATCAAGGCTTTTCTTATTTTTCTTACCAAAACATTAAAAAAGATGGGCCTGAAATGAACCAGCAAGGACTAAATGAACTGTGGTCCATTTTCACAGCAATTGAACAAAATAGGATCATGGAGTCTCTGTGCTGGCAAAATAACCATGGTCAACCGCTCATTTCTTACATGAAAAAGATGAGATCCAGAGAAATGAGGTGTCTTGTCCTTTAAAACACATGTAGCTGGTGATTCATTTGACTTTAGAGACAAGTTCTCACTACCAGGGGCAAGCTTTTTCCAATGTATAACATGAAGGATGGTGAGTAACTGCCACCTGTTACTTCTTAGAGCCACTCCTTCCCCAACACACACTCTCTCCTTCTCTCCCTCTTGCATGATAAACAAATGTTTTTCTATCACAATACACTTTCTCTCTGAGCAGATACAGAGGTTAAAATTGTCCTCAACATAGGACTCCATGCATCCCCTACCTAGAATAAGAATTGACACACAAGAGGAAACGTCTATTCCATCCCTGAAAGACAGGGGGCTGCACTCATAATAAGGCAGCTTTGCCCTAAGGTGACAAGTAAATACTGGAACTGAAGCAAACAACCTCATACCATAATAAACTGAGAAACTTCATTAAAGTAACGTTTGCTTATTAAAACGGAACCATTTAAAAATAACCAACAGAAAACATGATCCATTTCGTCTATTAAATTAACTCAATTTGAATGAGACTCAGCTAATACTTCAAATTAATCCTTTGAATGGGATTTGGTTAAGATGGCTAGGTTTTCTAACCTATCAATTTTAAAACTAAAATGGAGGAGAAAAAAATAAATCATGAAAGTTCAATCTAAATAAAAGTATAGCTTTGAACTTTAATATAATCAGATATTTAGCAGACACAGCAATTTGTCCACCTTAGATGCTAATTAGTTTTCTTCGGTCTGAAGCAGATATACATCCAATAAACTTGCAGATTTAGCAATTATCTGTAAAATTCTTTTTTCTTTAAATAGCTTGAGAGCTGTCTTCTGGGACTAAAAATATAAGCAACCGATAGAGAAATGTTTAAAAACGAAAAAATTTGCCTAACTAAAATATACTTAGAAATGTGAAAAATCTGTGCTTAAATAAGTTGCCTTAAAATTGCATCATTTGACCATGGATTTCAAACTTATGAAACTTTCAAAACCTCAAAGGAGGAAGAAAAATGTCGGTAGTTGATGGCAAGCAAGACTAAACGTGCTATTACGGTAATGCTCCACTAACCACAAAATCTGAACTTCAGAACAGAAAGAAATCTCTGCAACCACCTCATCCCAATGCCGAATTTCACATTTGTGCAGCTTATCCACAGAGTTTGAGTTATTTTCCAGAAGAGACAAGAGCAGTTGGGCTTAGATCCCACGGGTGCTGCCTGTCTGCTCAGTGTTCCCCACCCCGGTCCATAAACACCTGCAGGCTCGCTTCTCCTCAGAGCGAGGTGGCTGCCATCGCTTATACAATAGGAAACTTGCACTCCTTTACTCTCGACCTGTGTTTCCTGGGTTCCACTTCACCCCCAAAGCCAGGACTATTTACTTTGGCATCTTTATCTCCTCATAGAGCACAAGGTTTGACTGTTTGCTCTCTAGTTTGAAGCAATAGGTCTAAAACATCATGCAACCTTTATTCTTTACCTCCCAAAATAGGGTGACAGTAAGCAACATATATTTTTTCAGATCGATGATAAGCAAAAGAGAAGCTATGAAAATGAATGGTAAATGAAGTATAATCATATTAAGCGGAGCTCTCCTTAATGTGACTGACACCGCAGACCCAATCCTCTTCTCACATCTTCACCACTTTTATTCTTCAAAAGGAAATGTATACGTATTTAAACATATATATGTATTTTAAATTTGACTACATACAAACACAGAGTAAAGTCCCTGGGGTGTGTCCCATGATTATTGCCTCAATGTTTCTTTTTGAAAAATCAATTAAATTATTTCATTACTATTTATCTTCTAGGGGGCACTTAGCTTTACTAAACTTGCGTTGGCTTGCCTATTATGTAATCCAGGGGTGACTTACACAAGCTCCTTAAAATTTCTAAGTCTCGGGTTTCCTCATCTATAGCTCTTACAGAATTAAAGTAGACAATAAATATTCTGCTGTATGGTGACCATAGATATTTGACAGGCTTTTCACCCCTTTCCAGTTTTCCCCCTTTAGAGCAGAGACTAGGAGTTTGAGAACAAGATTTATCAGACTCCTTTCCCAACATGATTTTAGCTATAGTTTAGGTTCTACCAATTTGGAAGAGTCTGGCGGACAGCCAGGAGCCTATGACTCTTAGCAGGCAGTGACAGACAATCAGGTGAACTTGGCAGTCATAAAGTTTTATAGTGGCCCCTGGGTATTTTCCCCTGAGACACCTACCTTCGTGCTACGAGTTTTCTGTGGTCTCCTAACTTGTCCAAAACAGCATCTTCTGGATCCTCTTTAGCCAATACAAAGTCAATGGCAACTTGTTCTGATCTTCCCTTGTCAAGCCAATCCAATGATTCTGTAAGCACCTAATCCCCTGTATTAAATTCCTTTCTTCTCAAAACAATAAGAATGGTACCTGCTTTTCTGACTGACCTGACTGATAAACATATAACCTAGCACACAGTAGACACTCAATGAAGACAACTGTAATAGCATACTAGACATAGCTCTATCAGCAGTAATTACAGAGGCAGTAAACCAAATCTCTACATTTTTAAACAAAACAAGGGGAGAGTACCATGCAAATTATGGGAAGTTTTGGATTGTGGGGATCATAAGAGAAATTCTACATTAGTTATTAGAAGAAGATGTAATAATTCAGTCAGTTTCATGCTATTTCATAGAACTAAAGATAGATTTGCCAGTGTTGTATTTTTATGTCCATGTGGTTTGCAGGAATGATCTCTAGACAAGAAACCGGCAGCTCTAGATTCAAATCGCACTCGGCCACTCTCTAATCTGTGTTCTTGCACAGGTCAGCTTCCTGGGCCTGTGTTCAAATCTGCAAAATGAAACAGTTAAACCAAATGTTCACTGAGGGCCAATTCAGCTGTTTAATGCTGTGCTTTTAGAACTAAGTATACGAAGGCCTTCAAGGTCCTTGAAAATTACTGCCTAACATCATTTAAATATTCCCCTGAAATCAAACGCATGTGATTAATTTTCCTGAGAAAGAAAGCATTTGCATATCAAAAGGTATTTTTTAACATAGCCTAGCTCCTGTCCCAATTACCACCAAATTTTTATTAAGAAAGTAATGCAGTCTCATTTTAAATAATTTACAACCAAGAGAAAAGAGACCTGAAAAATATTCATTCACCTATTCATTCCAACTATATTCAGAGAGCAATTATGCAATGGTCTTTTCAATGATCAAAAACAAGCAAACAAGTAGCTTCTGGCAATAAAGGGGATAGGGGAGAGACATACAGAGAGACAGAAAAGACAGAGAGAGACACAGAGAAAGACAGTGACACAGAGGGATAGAGACACAGAAAGACAGAGAAAGAGAGATGGAGAGACAAAGAGAAACTATGGAAACATTTTGAAAAGTACGCATACGGAGCACCTAAATAAATGTAAATACTATAGGCGGCCTCAACCAGCTAACTGGAGAATTAACCAATCAATCAATTCCATTTCTTTATGTTGCTAAAAAATTTAAAATTCCTAAGGCAGCCCAACAGTTAGTGATTAGAGCCTGAGTTTTGCGTCCAGGCAGACATGGAGTTGAATGCCAGATTTCAATAGTTACTTGCCGTTTAACTGTAAACAATTTAATCTCCAAGTGCCTCAGTTTCTTATTAGTAAAATGAGAAGGATCATCACAGAGGATTTGTGTGAATTAACTGACAAAGTACATGTATAGATATACACGTACCACACTTTTCAAGGTATTCAGTACAGAGTAAAGGCTCAATACCTGTTAGTTTCGGACAGAAATCACCCCTCCAACCTGTTGTTTGGCTTCATGTAGTATCCTTAGCTAACCGTTTGGTGCCTTTTGCAGCAATTTCATTATTCTAAGCCCAGCTCTGCAGGGTTAAACTGACCTCAGCTTACATCACCCTGGACATGTTTACAAGGAAATACCAGAAAAAAAAAATCAGAAAGTAAATTCAACTTACTAAGCTGAAACTGAAGTTGAATTCTAAAGGAAAAGAATGACTTTTTTAAATAATGCTTAGGAATACTCTATTCTGACACAATGCAATCTATTGATATACTTTGGTTTTCAACTAATGCTGACCCATGCAGTCCTAATTTCACTATAAAAATGACTGTGAGCCAGAAAAAGACCAACATGTGTATTGACAGCCTCAGTGCCAAGATCATCAATGGCCGGCCGATCGCCAGTGATTTCACCACCCATGCCTATGTACAGAGACGTCCATCAAAACCCCGAAATAATGGAGTTCGGAGTGCCTTCAGGTGGGAGAACACATCCATATGCCAGGAGGGGAATGCCCCCCAAATTCCACAGGCACAGCAGCTCCTGTACACGGGACCCTTCTGGACCCTGCCCTGTCTACCTCTTCATTTGACTGTTCCTTTTTTATGTTTTATCATAAAATCATAAGCCAGTGATAAATAAAATACAATAAAGTGTCTTTCTGAGTTCTGTGATAAATTCTAGCAAATTATTCAGCTTGGGGAGGGGATCGTGGGAACCCTTCAGTTGTAGCCAGTTGGTCAGAAGCATAGGAGGCCAGCAATTTGCAATTGGCGTCTAACACAGCAGGCAGTGCTGTGGGACTGAGCGTTTAACTTGAGGGTCTGTGGGAACTTGGCATGGTTAGTGTCAGAACTGAATTGAATTATACAACAGTGTATTGGTGTCTGGAGAATTGGAGAACTGGTTGGTGTGTGGAATAACACCCAACACATTTGGTGTGAGAAATGTGATAAGCAACAGATCGGAAGTTTTTAGGCAAAACCAACACATGAAGAGAGAAAGTCTCATACTGTATTCCAAGCTGCTTTGTGTTCAGCAAGCAGTAAATTCAATGAGGTCAAAGTCATACCATTTCATTGTCTTCCATCCTTCCCTCTCCTCTACTCCTAGAACACAGAAAACATCCAGTATTCATTCACTAGTTAAAAGTTTTAAACTAACATCTAGCTAATATCAAGGTTGTTTTTCCTTAACCATGTCTTCCATAGTTATCATTTAGATATCCTAGTGTAAACATCACCCTTTGAAAGACAGACTACCATGTGAATAGCGCCCCTAGAGTTTTGCAATGCTCTGGCCCTGTCTTAGCTTGGGTTTCTCTAGTATAAACTGATAAACGTGCAAGTAGTTTATTTGGGAGGTGATCGCAGGAAGCACTGTGAAGGAAAATGAGAAAGCGAAGGAAGGAAAAGTTCATCAGTGTCCATAAACGGGCAAATTACTGCGGTAGACAACTGAATGCAAGGGCCCTCTGGAATCTTTGTGGAACGCACACTAAGATTCCTATCCCTCATTGACTGAACACGAATCATTGACTGAGTCAGGACTAGGAACATTAAGTCTCCAGCACTTCTGGTCTTGGCTGAGATACTCCTCCAGCCAGAGAATATCCTTGGGCAAAGAAACACAGAATGCTGCAAGCATATAAGGTGTGCAGCTGTCCTCGGGTAGGTTGAGGGAATATGACCAACAGCATCTACTACACATCCTGATATGTGTCCGTGACAGGCTGCTAGAACGTCAATATGTATATCTATTGGGCACCTGCTATTGCTATGCACTGCCTTACAAGTAAAAATTACAAAGTTGAAAATAACGGATTAAAATCTCTGCCATTATGAAACTTGTAGACCAGTAGAAAGGACAGATATTAACTAAAACATACAAATAAAGGGAGCATGTTTTATGAAGTTCAGGAAATAGTAAATGTCCATAATGATGATTTGATCTTCTCTGGGAGATGAAGGCAAGCTTCAAGAGAAAGTCAGCTTTGGCGAGGAATAAAAGATAAAAGAAGTGGACTCAGACATACTTTCAGTAAACAGAAAAGGCAAATATGGATGGGACACCCAGGTAAAAGGGGAAGAGTAATAGATGGCAAACCTCGGAAGACAAGCAGGGCCAGGTCATTCAGGACCTTAAGGGACATGTTATACACAGCCATCCTAAAGATAAAAGCAATGAAAAGCCATTGGAAGGTTTTAAGAGAGAGGATATATACGTGGCTACAAACAAACAAACAAAAACTGTGCTTTGGAAAGACTGCTATGCCTACCTGGAAGAGACTGGTTTAGAAAATTGCAGAGTAGGCATGAGAAGCACCCTTGAGGCCATAAGTCTCACAGTGAAGCAACAATGGGAGATTGGACTAGACAGTCATAGAGTTAAAAGGCGGATGAACTGATATAATATATAAAATTGGCAGGACTTCTTTCACTTCTCGCTCTTGATCACTGAAGTCCCATAAAGGGAGACATTTTGTCTTGTTCATTGCTATACTGCATAACTAATACAGTACCTGGGCCAAAGAACATGCTTAAAATATTTATATCTATACATAGTTACATAGTTACATTTGGATAAATTTGGGATGAATATCATGGAAGGAGTAGATTTAGATAAGAAAAGATTATTTCACTTTGCATATGCCTTTGAGACATCCAAGTGGAGATGCTGAGTAAACATTTACTATAGTGAGTCTGTAGCTCACAGGAGTGTCTGGTCTGGAGATACAAATCTAGGATAATCACATATATATTTGATTACTGAGACCCTGGCAACACTTGAGATTGCCTGGGAAGAGAATTTAGTATGAGAAGAGACCCCTGCAGATCTTGACTGTCTACAAATTAGAACTAAGGTATAACTGCATATCAATTGCTCCTTTGAAAGTTTATGTAAATACTCGTGTTATTTTGACACAAATAAATTGGAAAGACAGTAGTTTTTGGTGTTCCCATTTTGCTTTTTTTACATCATCTTGATTTCTCAATCCCTTAAAGACAATTTTGTTTTTCTCTCAGACATAATTTCCATCCAGACACAAACACACAAGTGGGTCTCACATTTTAAAAGTCTATGATAAAGCTTAACACAGCTTGAACTATTATAAATAAGAAAACTATTCAACAGTGTTCTCAAATAGCTCTCTTTAGCCTTTAAATTTTCCAAAATGCAGAGTTAATTACTTAGTGGGCCATAATGGCAAATAAAATTAAATGAAGAGAAGGCACAGAGTTGTCAATAGAAAGAATTCCAGAAACAAAAAAACTGCTTACTTGTAGGTCAATAAAGCAAAGGAAAAAAGCTTTTTTAACAGAAACAGAGCATACACATCAAATTTATAGTTTATGTCTTATATCTAACAATACCAGATATATACAGAAGAGCATCTGATCTCTGGGATTTTGTAACCATACACCAACCAGAATAACAGTGGTTAAATGATATTTCCAGTGTTGGAAAGAAAATCAAATAAACTGGAACTCCAGAAAATTCTACTTATGTTAAAATTTACTTTAGTTTATATTTCCCTTGAATGTTTGTTTAAGTCCCTCACACTACAAGGGAGAAAATAGATATAAGTGAGGGTAAGTGATATCCCCCAAATCATAAAGAACTAATAAAAAGCAGATCTGGGATTTGGATCTGGGTGTGTCTTAGACCAAAGCGATCCATCAAACCACACTTTTTCATTTCTACCTCCTTCTGAGTTCCTCTATTAAAGTGAGTCTCTGCTCTATCATGTAAATTAACCCAAGGATCATTATTTTAAATAAGCAAGAGAAGTAAAATATGAAGCTTTATATTGGAATTTTATTGAGTCATCACCACCTATTCATCAGTGAATTGAAAAAAGGAAACTAAGAAAAAGTGGGCTCACAGAGTTATGTCTAAATGTGAGTCTGCTCATCAGGTGATATCAGCCTTTTAGTTATTCAGGGTGATTTGACTTAACTCAAGACTGTGTGACAGACTGCCCAGCTGTGAGTGCCATGTCACTGGCTCTATACCCTACTTCTGGGACTATAGACACGAAATGCCAAGAATCAGACTCATTTCATTTTAGATTTCAGAAAGACCATTGGACAAATGAGGAAAAGAGTTTTTAAAAATCTGCCATAAAAGTAAAATGAGATATACAAATGGACTTGCCTCTAGGAAACCAAAACTGAGTAGGAAATACTCGCTGTATTGATCAGATTCTGTTTACTACATTTTCTCAAAAATTTAATCAAATGAAGAGGTGCTCCCAAATGAAAAGCTCCATCTTTTCCTCTGACTTCCAAACTCACACCCACTACACACTGACTTCTCCACTAAGTTAATCCACAGAAATCTCTAAAATTATATTATGAACTTTCTCCCTCCAAACAGTCCATCCCTTAGCTTTCCCTATCACATTAAACTGTTTTCAAGCCATCCATCTGCTTCAGTCAGAAACATGAGAGTCATCCTACTCCTTCACACCCCACAGAAAATTTATCAGCAAATCCTGTTGTTATCACACCCAGAACATGAATGGAAGCTGTAGTCTCCCACCCTGCTACCACTAACAATGTCAAAACCGCCATCCGTCCTCTTCTGTATATAACTGCTTTACCCTGCTTAACCTCCCTGCTTTTAACTCACCCCCTACCCAAATTATAGCCATAGTGATAGTACAAAAACATAAACCTCATCATATCATTTCGCTGCTTAAAACCCTTCACTGGAATCCAGATGAACTTTAAAACTCCTTTTCATGGTCGCAGGTGAAGCCCTGTATGACAGCTCTGCCTACCTCACGCACCCATCCCCGTCACCACTCACCACTGCAGTGTCACCAACCACAGCAAAAGCTGGACAAAGGCACTGCGGTGTTCCCCACTTGCCGCATGTGATGTCCCTTTTGCCTAGAATTTTCTTCTTTCTGTTTATCCTTGATTATTCCTTTTATCTTTCTAGACTCAGCATCAATGCCATCTTCTCAAAGAGTCCTCCCAGAGTCACCCACTTTGAAGAGAAACATCCCCTGCCCACAGCATTTTTCTCCACCCAGCAGCTTGGTCTCTGCTTTCTTCATAGCAGTTACAGCAACAGGTAATTAGATGTCGGTTGCCTTGTTTACTTGCTTATTTCTTGTTTCCCCACAAGATTGTGAGTTCTGTGAGGGCTGGGCTTTGTTTTATTCACTAATTTATACCCAGCGTCTGGAATGTTGCAAGCAATAGATATATATTTGTTGAATGAATGAATGGATGATGTAGTGAAGTGAGTGAATGAATGAATGATGTAGTGCAGTGAGAAAAGCTGCTCCCTGGAGAATCATGGCATGCGTCTTCCAAAGTCAGCATGGCTAACTGGTGAAGGCCATCGAGAGGATGTGACCACGTATTAACCTGCAGAGTTGGATCCGCACAAACGGAGGCTCCTCACTCCCTTCCCTGTCCTTGGAATGTATGTTCTGCCACCATTCCCACAGCGGAGCTCTTTGCAAGGACATAGCCTTCAGAGTCACGCGTGTAGTGAGACCAACTAGACGGTATATGTGACTGGACCCAGGTAAAGCCTCTAAACTTTTAAGATTCTGGAGAGCGAGTGCAAAACTTTTCTCATCTTATAACCACCCAAGACACGTCTCACAGGTAGTTGTCTTGTTTATCAAACCTGCCACCTACCAATCTGGAATTGTCGGCCACCTTTTTCAATCTCTCCTTCATCTCTGTGTGTGGGGCCAGTCTGCGAACTAACACTATTGATCTACTGAATTCAGAACCCACTGTGAGTAAAAAGGCAAAAAAAACAAAACCACAATCTAACATTCTCTGCTGCTGCAAAAGGATAACTTTTCTCTCTCATGTGAAAACGCTAACCACGGAATATGCCATTGATGTCTCCAATTTCACAACTCTTCTTGGATTTTGTTTTTAACCTTTTCCCACTTTAAAATGAGTACTTGTTTTGGTCAGCATTAATGGGTATGCCATGTTGATTCAGAGAAGTGAAATGACCATTTAAGAGTTTTATTTCTAGAAAGCCAATTATTTGAATATTATGAGAAACTGAAGGCTCAAACATTTTCATTTTTTCAATCAGCATTTCCCCCAATTTTTTTCTAAGAAAAGCAGTTATTCCAGGAAGTAATAATGTATAATACAAAGAGATATACATATACATACATATATACATACAAGGTATTTATGTAGTCAAATAAATATAGGAAAGACTGAAATAAACAAGGTTAAACATGCCTCATCATTGTTGATCTTCTCAGAGCCTTTATTAACATGTGAATATGATTATGAATTTCCAAAGAGGGATAAAGTATTCAGCATTATCAATTTTATTCGGCCCTGAAGTCCTTATTATCTGGTATCATCTTACAGAAGCATTGTTCTACAGAGCAGAGCATAAAGAATGCTTCTCTAGAGTGACGGAATTCTACTTCAAGGTTTTTTAAATTGTAGAACCAGAAGGACTCTTGAGAGATCACCTCCCAGCCTGTTTACCGGATGTCACAAATGTATACAACACAGATGTCATAAATGCGTACGATGTCTGCCTGGTAACATAAAAGGGCTAGGTGGGGACTACGGCACCCTAGAAAGCATATATCCAACTTTACAGTAGAAAGTAATGACTCAGCTTTCGCTCTAATGCAGAACCAGATTATTTGATTTCTCCAAAAGAAGCCAGAAACTCAGAGTTTGTGTTACAGCTTCCCATTTTTTAGATATTTGTAACTATTTCAAAACAAAGTTTTGCAAACACTGCACAGACTAAACAAAAATACCTCTAGGCCAGATCCCTTACGTAATCTACCAGCTTGAATCTGATTTAAACTACCTAGACAGATATTTTTCTATTCTGTTTTTTAAAATTTTGTACTCATCCTACTATCGTTGCATTTGTAACTATCTTTGCTTTACTTTTCTGTATGACCCCCTGTGACTCCTTCAATTTGGCAAATCTATTAACTGGAAAATACACATAACATCAGAATAGTCAGTGTTTCCTTTGCATATAACATTAGAAAAGGCCAGATAATAGTTCCAGGGTAGAGATGTCCCCCAAGATGAGCTTTATTCCCCTGAAGAGATCTATGCACTGTCCCATGTTCTATACTGTCCTATACGACTGAAGTAGAACTAGCTAAACGAACTCATTCAAGACTTTCGATTGGAAAAATACAAGAATTTTTCAAGGGAAAATTTGTAATGCTCCCGGAAATAATTTAAATATCATTAGAGCCAAGGCATTTATTGCTTAAAAGCAAGGGAAGAAAAATTAGTAGCACAGATAAGAACATGGGCTTTGGAGGCGAATAAGCCTGTATTATAATCCCAACCCATCTCTCACCAGCTGGCTGATTTTCAGCACGGCGTACTCCAAAAGTCTTGGTGGTTTGGGGCCTTAGGTTAAAACAGAGAAAACAACAGTACCTGTTTCAACAGGTTGCTGACATAAAATGATAGTAATTGAAAAGAGATTAGTGGTTATCAGGTGATAAGGCTGCGATGTGTGACATTAAGGGATGTAACATGAAAAAATGTCTTTGTGATAATGGAATAGCCCTGTATCTTGATTATGATGATGGTTACATAAATAGATGCATATGTAAAAGTTCATCGAATTATATATACACAAAAAATGCACGTAAAACTGATATAATCTGAATATGGTCTTATTTCAAATTAATATTTTCCTAATGTCAGTTTCCTAGTTTTGATAATATTCTATGGTTATGTCAGATATTATATTGAGGGAAACTGCGTGATAGGGACATAGCAACTCTCAATACTATTGTACAACTTCCGACTCTCGAACTCTTTCAAAATAAAAAAGTCTAAAGAAAAACAGAAGGAAAAAAAAAAAACGCTTGCTGAGAGGATTATATGTGGTAACGGTAAGAAGAATTTAACACAATATCTAGCTCATTAGAAATGCTCTCTAAATGACTGATGTCGTTCTTTATTACCGTCTAAAAATTGCAACTTAAGAATTATTAAAATGGAATATAAATTATTAAGAAATGAGATAAAGTTTATCCGTTATCTAGGAAGGGAACCCATATTAAATTTCGAATATTAAGAGCAATTAAAGGACAAAAGATCAAGAGATAATATCATTAAGAACTCATCAGATTCAAACTCATTTCTCATTGCCCACCTACCATTATTTCAGTCACTTGACATTATACCCAGGAATCATTAACACATTACTGAAATGTTTGTTTTGCTTTAAAGAGTTTCATAATTTACTGTAAATGGCACACTAAACTTTTCCATCTCTACGCACTTTGATATTAATGATGCTTTGAATACTTACAGCTTACTAATAGCTATAATACATTATAGAGTTTATTACCTAATTACCTAGCATAATTCATAGCAGGGCTTAAACAGTAGGCAAAAATAAATTATAATAAATAACTTCATAGACAAAACTGCCTTTCTGGTTAGTATAAATGTTTCCTCCGTTTGAAGTAAACTCAGGAAAGAAACTTATCAGTAGATTCATGTATATGAATCTTTACTTTCTTCTTCCCAGATGCACAGCTGTTTTAGAAATTCTAACAGTGTGATGTTCTTGTTTTAATGAAGAATTATAAAAAATATGTTCTAATCATCGACTAATTGATGCATGTCTAAAATAATATAACCATACACATACACTGATTAAGGTATACTGAAAAGAGTATGTGTCTCGGGGTGAGAAAACATGGGCTCTTTCGCTGATACATTTGTTCAACAGGTTTTTACCAAGCTCATGCTATGTGTCAGTCATTTTTCTGGGCACACAGCAGAAAGCAAGGCAAAGCCTCTACCCTTATGGGTTTACATTCTAGTAGGGAAAACAGAGAAACAAATGAACACAGAGTAGAACATTCCTTGCTATCAAGAAAAAGAATGTGGACCCATAAGAAAAACTGAGGGATGATGGAGGGAGGTGGGGCTATGTTGTATAGCTGTTGAGAAGACCTCTCCTGGAAGAAAGCATTTAAACAGAAATGAATGAAGGTGAGAAAGTACACAATTTAAAGATTTAACAGAAGAGAACTTCCAACACAGGGAGCAGCGAGCACAAATGTCCTAAAGAGCAACAAGCTTGGCCGGTCTAAGGAACAAGAGCAAGCCACTGTGACTGGACTAAATTAACCATATAAACGATGAAACAGGCAAGACAGCAAGAGAGATGCTCACGGTAAGGGTCATGGTTGTTACTGAGTGTGATGGGAACCTTCTAGAAGGTCTGAGTCAATGTGTGTGTCTTCATCAGACTTAGGTTTTCAAAAGTTTAATCCAACCACTAAATGGTGAACTAACAGTAGATGGGGCAGAGAGAACAGGGTAACTTCGCTTGGAAATAGTCTTCCAAGAGAGAAGTGACGCACTGTCTTCTCACACTGTGAACAAGTTCCGTAGCCTACCTGACCTCAGTGTCCTCATCTGCAGACTGTGAGCTGTAAATGAGCTGTGATTACATGCTCTCAAACTCTGCACTGAATGTTGCATGAGCCTGGATGGCTATCCACAGATTCTGCATTGAAATCAACATCAGGTTCCAGTTCTATCCTAGGCAAAACTGAAGGGGTATCTTCCACAGAATGCATTTCATACATATTGTATAAATTTTGGAAAAGACCCCAAAATGAAAAGAACAACATTTTAAAAAATCTACAGCAGTTCTAACATATAAAAACGACAGTCCCTAATATGTTACATTTCTCCCCACCACAGACACCCGTTTGGAAACCTACTTTTTCTCACAGAAGCATTTAATATCCTTCAAATCATTAAATATCCTTCAAAAACATAAACTTTAATTTAGTCACACAACTCCCTACCATTGTACATTTTACCTGTTTACAGGTCTACATAATTGTAAACAATGCTGTGATAAACATGATAATATATAAATCTTTGCATGCATACCTGGGTGTTTCCCAAGTGCAAACTCTTAAAGGTGGAATTTTTGAACCAATCAAAACATATATAAAAATTTAATGCATTTTGCATACATTGCCAAATTTCCCTTCATAAACTTATTCCAATTACCCTCTCAGCAAGTGCACAGCACAATATTCGTGATCCTTCTAGGGCTTTCTAAAGACCTCTACCGTCCTCTTTATCACTAAACTTACAAGGCTTCTTGTATCCAGTGTAGTTTTTCTCTCTCTCTCTGTTCCTTGTGAGAAGTAACCTGGCTGCAGAGGTCTCTTCCTCTTCATCCAGATCTAACCCCACATAAGTCTATGCATTCATAGCCTTCCAAGGTAGGTCACTGTTGATTTTCTACATCATGGTCTTTCTCATCCTTCTCCCTGGTCAACATTGACAGTCTTTTGTTAGATATTAGATCGAAAGCAGTATACCTGCGGAAAGTAAGCTTCTTTTCCAACTGTGGGAGCAGAGTATGAATATTTATTTTTATAATCCATTACTAGGGTATTGTTTTTTCTAATTCCATTGTCTTTGCCACCAATTAAAGATATGTGAACTATGTCTAGCAAATAAAACATACAGGAAAATACAGAGGGGCTTCTGGAAAAGCAATCTGCCCTTCCCAGCTAAAAGAAAAGGAGCCTTGTTCTTTAGCTGCCCTGCTTCCTACATTTATGAGCAGGAATGTGACACATGGACATCTGGCAGCAGTTAGTAAGTTTCAGGATGAAAAAACAAACAGGTCAAGGAGGATGGAGCAAAAAGACAGAAAGTGCCTGATTTCTTGGCGTTACTCAGAACTGAACAAATTTTGAAGGCAACCTGTGTTTACTATTTGGCACTTACTACAATTAGGCTCCTCCTACTCTCCCAACATAGACTGGCAGATAGGCGCCCCATCTTTTTTGATGATTACATTTCAAAGGGATAGCACCTAGGTCGTTAAGAAAGACATTCCGGGATTATAAAAGTAGCAGGAGACTGGGAGAAGACTTATATCGCAAAGGGGCAGAGAAAGAATTTATAGCTACACGTTTTCCAAAGGAAATACTCTAAGGGAAGGGATCTCAGGGGTCTGTATTCAGGAAGAAACCTATCGAATGTTTAGTCACACTGAGAGGAACAGTGAAACCACCTTGGTCAATGAACATGCTGCTTCTCCTTCTAAGTCCCCTAATCACTTCTCATTTTGAAGACCTGTGCTAAGCCATTAAAGTGAGCCTCTCATCACAGTTTGGCCAATTCCCTTTTGCCTAAACTGGCCAGAGTCCGTTTCCGTTGTCTGCAACCAAAGTTACTCTGATGAATCAAGACTGTATCCCTTCATCTCTTTGGTTTGAATATGAGGAAATGAAATTACATTTTCCATGAGAGTAAAGTAGACCATGTAGAGTATGGAAAGTCACCGGGCTCGGAGACCAGAGATCTGGATTCTAGTTTTAGTTTGGTCGTCACGTCTGTGAGGTCTGAGACTCAGTTCTCTCATTTTACTGAATGAGAAGGTTGGACCAGATGGTCTCTGAAGTCCCCTCCAAATCTGATATTCCAAAACTCTGATAATGTTGACCTTTAGTTAAACAAATGCATCTTTATACATGGAAAATAAAAAGACCCCTCCTTTAATCCCAAATTTTCATTAGCTGGAAAGAATAAAGATAACTTTGCCAAAGTTGTCCACAACTTAGCAGAAGTGAAACCACAGGTAGACTTTCAAACAGCAAGTTTTGATTAGAGGGAGTTCGAAGCAGTTATAATTTACTTGCACTTCAAAGAAGCTCTTAGCATAAATTTCACAAACTACCAATATAAAATGGATGGCAGGTACAAAGTTAAAAAGAAAAAAAAAAGCAAGAACTATATTTGAGTAGTCAAAGAGTTATCTTAGACATCAGAGGATACTTTAGAACAGTAAGTTGAGAAGGAAGGAACACGACCAACTGAGCATTATAGAATAAGTGCATTTTCCAAGCGATCTGAAAGCAGCAATCCAGAGCAATAAAATACAATCAGCAAGTCTCACCACATGGGGCAGCTAAAGCTGTAGTCTCCACAAAAGGAGGATAAATGGAACGTGTCACAGGGGATTGAGTGTTTAAGGGAGTAGAAAGTTCTGATAACAGCTGCTACCTGTGATGGATCTTAAGAATGTTTTGAAATGAGTAGACAAAGTAATGAAACCCTTGCATTCTGCCTGGGCTCAATCCTTTGGGAAAGGGAGTAAAGTAAGAGACAGGAACAGAACTTTACTGCCAGAAAATGATGAACATAACTTTACATATAACATTTTTCTTATTATTTGAAATGTAATTCGTGTTCATCTTAGAAAAACTGCAACAGAGAGATACGCAAAAGAAAATTAAGATCATTTTTTATTACTAATTTTCCACATATTTCTATTTGTCATCTAGACACAACTCTACTCCTTGACTTTCCCCGGAAAAAGATCTCAGATCCTCTAATAGGGGAATTATTCCTTATGTTACTAGCCATATTTCTAGAAGGAGTATGTTCAAACAGGAGGACCAGGGAGAAGTGGGCTGTTACTGTTTCTGTCTTTCAACCCCCAACCATAAAGATAATTAAACAGATATTACTTAAAGAGCCTAGGAATGTCGAGGCCTTAACATAGTTTGCCCAAGCTACTAGGGTAGGCTACACGGAAACTATCTACTTCCACTAGAAAACTAGCTTTCCTATAAACCTGGCAATACTTTTGGACAAAGGCTGTATGTAGCAAGGATTCCTATATATTAGGTTTCCCAACAAAGGGAATTATCAATGTCCAATTCCCTGCAATCATCCCTTAGGTTTTCCTCCTATTTGTCAGCACTATTCAGTGATGATCCATGGAGACTCGGGGATATTAAAGTATAGGCACTGTCTATTGTCAGCACCTACTACCTCTAAGACTTACTCAATAGCTCCATACTACTCTCCTGATAACTATATAACACTTGAAGATCATTTGGAAACCCTTGTGTGGCAATCTTCCGCTCCCAGGTGCAGGATAGGTCATCTTTTTGACCTTGGAAATAGGGCAACAAACCACAATGAATGGCATGAAAGACTCTGTCGAAGGGACCAAGGAGGATTTCTATGGGGAGTTACAGCATTAGACAAAAAAAAAAAGCAATAGACTTTTTTATTCAATGTCAGCTGCTAATCCCTGAGACGGAGACAGAGCCAAACACATATTTTAAAAACACGACCAACCAATCCAATACTTTAAACATTTAAATTCTTCCTAGGGGGTGAGCAGTTCAAGCTGTGCAGTCAGCATCTACTAGTTTTTGCATTACTTCAAACAGAGAGAACAAAAACTCATTCAAATCCTGACAATACAGTACTTAAAATGTCACTTCAAAAGAACATAATAACAATGGTCCAGTCTTGACTTCTCCAAACTAAACACCTAAGGAAGGATTACAAAGTATGTTGATTGGTTGATTTTTTTCAGGGGCAACCCAGCCTTTTAAAGGAATGTCCAAGATACCAGATTTTTGTGATTTACTCAAACTATATGTGCACAAGATTTATGCTGGGACTCGATGTTGGAAAACATGGCACTCAGAATTGAAGAGTGCTTACGATGGCGTTTCTGAAGACTCTGGGGAAAGAATCTCTGGATTCCCTCTCTTATTTTTCGATTCATCTTTAAAAGTTAGGAAAAGAACCCTGTGGTGAAGCATGGAAAGAAAATAATTTTGAGGAATTTTCCAGAACCCAAGTTTCTTTCCCAAAATTTTAATGGAACCAAAAGTTCTCCCAAAAACTTCCATGTGGCATTTTAAGAGACTTTGGATACATGGTTAAAAGTCTGAAAGAGTTAAATGATATCAATGTAAATAACTGATAGCTTTTGATTGATGATTAAGTTGTCACCAACACTATAATGGCTTATTACCCCTATGATGTGATTTAGGAAATAACTAGATGCATCCACAATAGCTAAGAAAAGTGATGTACCAAATGCATAGGTCATATTTTCAATTGAGAAAATACAACCCTACAGAAACATTAGGCTCCTGGTTTTGCAATATTGTTATGTCTATTATAAAGAAAAGAGAGGACTATCATGAAGTAGATAAATTATGCTAAGAATCAAGTATAAGCTTTTTACCATCTTCTAGAAGACTCTGCATAAACTGCATTTACTTATCTATTAAGGCTCAGACCCTACAACCTTGTCTCAAAACTTCAGTCTCTTCTGACTGCACTCCCTTTCCTCTATAAGACAGCTCTCCCTTTCCCCAGTCCTCACAGAATTAACTCCTCACGTGTTACTTTTCAGACAAACATTCTTAACTGACCCATCTAAAGTAATCTCCTACCCTGGGGAACTCTATGTTCTTCAAGGGTCTTATTCCTTTTGGAAATGATTGAGTTTATTTACTGATTGCCTTTTTATCCCCACAAGAATACGAATTCCACAGAGACAGGAAACTTGTATATCATGTTTGTTTTCAGATTCCTATGTTCTACAAGACTGTCTCAAATATTTGTTAAGGAATGAATGAATGAAGAATACAGCAGTTTCCAAGGAAGAAACATTAAAAAAAGGTTTTTATCTCTTCAGTATTGGTATGTGCCTAGTACAGTATGTAGCACATATCAGGAACACGTAGATTAGGCTACAAAACACAATTTAACTAAGCACCAATGATGATGATAATAACTAATAATAATAATAATAATAATAATAATAATAATAAAGGTTAAAATACCTTCAGTGTCCTTAATGTGTTACTGCTATCCACGTGGTGTGAATAAAACCAAAGGCGCCTATAGTATACTTTTTACATTTTTCAGTGGGGGTTGTATATCTTACTTGACAACTCGCTCCCAGCACTTAATTTAATGCTATGCTGAGGAATGTTTTAGCATTTTTGTATTCCTCTATCACTAATCAAATTAAACCAAGTCTGTACCTCATCAGCCAAATGCTACACTGACCCAAAGTTTAAGTTCCTTGTTGGAATCCATCAGAGCAGATGGTCTATGTTGCAGGATGGTTTTCGACTTTTCTTCAACCTGAAACTGATAGTCTTACACCAGGATATGACCCTTTTTTCATATTAGGTCCAATAAATTTGGGAGCCTCATTAAGCCTAGAAATCAGTTGTGCAAATAAATATCATCTCAGAGTTAATAGTTATCTTTTCCAACAATAATCTTTTGTCCAACCTGCTGGGGAGCTTCTCTAGAAAATAATGAAACAGTGATAAATGATTGAACCACAATCTGTCTCCTCCCCAACCGCTACTCACTCTCACTACCTTTGCATTAAAGTAATTTCATCAGCAAAAAGTAAGTTGATCTTTCAAAAATTCCAACACTTTCTCATTTGAGTTCCCACCGGGTTACTGCTAGCTTCTTTTGAATCTGGCGGTTTCATTATCACTTTCAGGGGAATTAATATCAATCGCCTACTAGTTGTCAATGTCAGTGTTTTTAAAACTCCTTTACTGGGTCCCTCGTGAAAAGACATTAGATGATAGGCAAGCGATTTCTCTGCCTTCTTTTTGGTGTCTGACATCATTAATGTGATTAATGAGGTGACTGGGGAACCCAAATCACTTGTCACCGTTAGATTGCTAATACAATAGCCAAAGCTCAAAGGTGGAGAAGGAATGAGAGAAAAAATCTTCTCTGACCTCTGTTCTCTACATTAGCAAGGAAACAAACGACCTACCTTGTGTGAACCTCTTTGCGATAGTAAACACTTTGTAACAATAAATGCTAAGAAAATAACAAACAAGTGTTTATTTGTTTACAAATTATTTGTGATGACTAACAAATAATTTAGTTTTAAAGTTTAAGAATATATTCTAAATGGTTGAATAATGATAATAAAATAGAAAACAACGAGCTAGATCAGTGACTTTAAAAAGGAGTAAAAGGAAGGTACACTCACAAATGGAAGTGATTGGCTCATGTTAGTAAAAAGTCTAGCAGTAGTTCTGGCTCCAGACACTGCTAGATCTATCTTGCACCTCCTGTTTCTCTCTTCTCCCCAATTTCTCTTTTCTCCTCCATTTCTCTGCTTTAATTTTCTCTGCTGTTTTCAAAATCCTAGGGTAAGCAGAGAAAGAGAAAGAAGAGAGAGAGAGAGAAAAAGAGAGAGAGAGAGAGAGAGAGATTGACTGATTGATTGACTGAGAGAGCGAACTTCTTTTCTCATTGTAAAAATCCCCAAATTGGTAAAAACATGGCTTGGGTTACTTGCTCAGTCTTAGAGGATGAGAATGTAATATATATTGATGTGTTCACATGAATCCAGTCCTGGAGCAGGGGAAATAACTCAACGTGAAACATATTCCCAAGACTGGGAAATCACAATGGCTTTTTACCCATAAAAGGAAGTATCAATCCTGGGCAGCCAAATAATAAAAATAAATATATATAGTTGAAGGAATAAATGTTTTTTAAAGAGAAACTGGGTTTGCATTTGGTCACACAAACTGTTTTCTGCACAGTTATGGATTAATGGGCATTCTCATACATGGTGGAAATGTAAACTTCAGAATTTTCCTGGAGGGCAATTCAGAAACATTTTAAACCTGTATACCTTGATCAGACAACTACTGTTCTAGGAATTTATACTAAAGAAATAACAATAAATATTCACAAAAATGTAACTAGAATATGTATCTCAATGTATCTGACAACAAAGAACTGGCCACAAATTAAACATCTAAAACTAGACGAGAAGATTTAAAAACAGCATGGAAAGTACTGTTTTTAAATGTTTGCATTTATTTGTCATGTATGTACATGTTTATTTATATAATATGAAAATATATACACCAAGATGCTAGGAGTGTGGGTCTCCGGGTGGTTTAAAATATGGGTAATTTTTTTCTGCCTTCTTTTTGCTAATCTCTATTTACTAATTTTTTCCCCCATGAGTCTAAACATATATTAATAGTTTAATGTTGGTTGTCTGAGAGGAGGGCAGCTTGAACACAGATTCCTGATTCCCTCCAAATACCTTTTCTAAGTAACACCATATTTGGATAGTAGGCATGGTACATAAGCAGGACATAGGATACGTACTTCTAAGGTGTCTTTAGGGGCCAAGAATTAGACAGAGGCTATTCTCTTTGACATCTGTTCCAAGCCAAGAGGCCAGACTCAGGGGAGAGGGCTCACTGATGTTTGGGGTCTCCGAGGATTCTTGGTGGACTCAGGTTTCTTGGTTCCCTGAGGCAATCTGCAGGCACATGCACAGTCTCCTTCAGCAGACTGCCCCTGTCCACTTGCTGCATGTGGTCTTACAGACCCAGAAGGTCTGGAAGAAATTACACAGAGGAGACAAATGTCCCCAGTCCCTGATGTGGGGAAAGAGCTCCCAATTTCACATACTTTAAAGTTAACTGCAGGTGAAACAATGCTATAAATGCAAAACAGAAAATAGTTAAAACACAAGAAACTTTCGAAGAATATTTGTATAACCTTGTGTTAAACAAGATTATCCTAAGCAAAACAGAAGACCTAAAGGCCCTATGTAATACTTCATTACAGAAAAAGTAAGCAAGTTTCCTGGCAAATATATCATAAGCAGAGTTAAAAGATAACTGAGAGGCTGCAGAAAAAATTTCCAATGCTTATGTCAGATAAACGGTTATTATTCCTTATATAAAAAGATCTCCAGAAATAAGTAAGAGAAAGAAAAGTCATTCAAGGGGAAATGGACAAAGAGGCAAAGACAGAAGAGGAAATCCTAGTGGCCAATAAATATACAAGAATTCTCTTAACCTTGCTAGAGCTTAGGGCAATGCAAGTTAAAACAACAATAAGATGTCTTTTTTTTCTTTTTTTCATTCATCTCATATAGAAATAATAAAAGAGTGAGAATACAGCACTGATGAGGAAACAGGGATACATAAACTCTGATATATAATAATTTGTAAATTGCAATGACCTCTCCTTGAAAGTAATCAGGCAATGGCTTTTAAAATTAGAAATGCCTATCGCCTTTGACCTGGTAATCTCAATTTGTGAATCTATCCTATAGAAAGAAAAATCCCTGTTATGTGAATAAAGATGTCTATTGCAACACTATTTTCTAGTTGCAAAATAAAAGAAAAACTTAAGGGCCGCTAATAGGGGAAATGGTTGGATAAATCACGGCACATTTACTGCGTGCAATCGTCCGTAGCTATCAAAAACAATGGGTTAGACCAGTGATTCTCTAACTGTGGCCCTGGGACCAACAGCCTCAGCATCACCCAGGAACTTGCTCACAATGCCTATTTTCTGGCCCCTCTTCAGGCCTCTTGAATCAGAATCTCTGAGGATGGGGCCCAGTAATCTGGGTCCTAACAAGTCATGCAGGCACTTCTGTCTACATACAGTGTCTTGAGAAGACTATTCATATCGTAAAGGAGGAAAATTTCAAATATATTTCATGTCATGCATTTTTATAAAAATAAACATCAATAAAGCATACACTTTTTTGTCATGCACTCATACTTTTATATGAGTAAACAGAAATTGTGGAAAGATACACCTGATGCCGTTAGCATCGACTAAGGTTGGAGAGGAGTAGGGTGGGAGAGATAACCTGTCTCTTCACGCATTTTTGCTTCATTGTTCACCGGAAACAATGAGCATATATTACTTTCCTAATTTTAAAAAAAGACATTTAAATAATAAATGAAAGAAAAAAGTTGTCAATGAGCTTAGATTTTCAACTGACCTAGATCAAACAGACCCTAAGCTAATTGGACAATTGGTAAGAAGAATTTCCTTTTACCAAGCTTTAATTGGCCTTACGATCCTGGCATAACCCTTTATTAAGCAAACTGCTTAAACAGGAAGATGGGTCAGTGCAAGGACTCTGATTTTTCATGATGGGCCAAAAAGCACCATTTTTCTGGAATATTTTCTCCACACTACCTTTGGTTAAAGTTAAGACACATCCATGGGACCCACTGAAGAAATTACAGTCACTGTGAGCAAACTATATAAATGTCAATATCTGTAATACAACCTTATACATAGTTTACAGAGTGTGGAAATTTTGCCTCCTTGCACTTCATCCCAATCCTTTCCACTGTGTTTTAAATTTTAAATGTGTGGACACAATGGTTTCTTGTTTCAAACCTTGATCATTTATTGGAATACCATTTTTTAAAGTC
The DNA here is from genome assembly GCF_004115265.2 of Rhinolophus ferrumequinum. NCBI lineage: Eukaryota > Metazoa > Chordata > Mammalia > Chiroptera > Rhinolophidae > Rhinolophus > Rhinolophus ferrumequinum. The sequence continues at coordinate 31,410,030 of NC_046307.1, forward strand.
AAATTAAGTTAACTGTTGAATTGTTACATTTTTGTTTTTTAGCTAAGAATTTCCTTTCAAAGACAAAATATTCCAATACTATCACTTGAGATTGACCTTATCAATATCTGAGGTTTGTCAGAAAATGCATTGATTTAAAAAGTAAGTCAGGGTAAGGAGGGGGATGGTAGAAGAGGGTAAAGGGGGGTCAAATATATGGTGATGGAAGGAGAACTGACTCTGGGTAGTGAGCACACAGTGTGATATATAGATGATGTATCATAGAAATGCATATTTGAAACCTATGTAATTTTACTAACCATTGTCACTCCCAATAAATTTTTTTTAAAAAAGTAAGTCAACAAGTACATTGCTGTGAGATCCAAAATTTACATCCCAGGAAGTCATAAAAGCTAACAACAAGGGCAAGAATAATCACAGAGATTAGGTAAATTTAACTTGTGATGTTGACTTCTTTCTTTTAATAACTTCGCTCTTGAATATAGTCAATAGTCTGATTATCTCTGATTATGGAGAACTCAGCTAAAAACATTTTGAATTAATAATAATCTGCAATGTGACATTTAGGATTCTAAAACTTTAGTTCCCCCCTTTCACCCATTCTTTTACTATGGTTCAACTTTAGGGTTATAACCGAAATGAATCTCTACTGACTCATGCACAGGTCATTTGATTTTTGCATAATGCCAGAAAATTAACAGAAATATTAACTTGCCCTTAAAAATCTGTATTCCACTGATAGGAACCTAAATTTGAGTTTTCCCCAAGCCTGAAAGGAATACTTCCATAACCTAATATGTCATGATGGTCTAATTGAGAGTTTTCCAATTTAATCTCAAAATAATAATAATAATAATAATAATAATAATAATAATAATAAAAATGTCTTTTCCCACTAGACTTATTAATAAAATAGATTAAGCATATAATTTAATTAATAAGTCTACTGTAATTTTGTAGAAGCAAATTTCTTTTAATCTTTCAAGTTTATTGGCTTCATTACTGTTGCAAAGAATATCTAACCCACGATTACATCTGTGCCTTTCCATAGAGCCACTCAGAGACCTGAGAAAAACCCAACTAGTTTTATTACATGCTTTAGTTCTCAGCAGATACCAACAAATAAAACAAATCCTTTCTGCCTTAGCTCTAACATGTTCGCTTTGCATTAACATATTTCACTAGGGTAGGTAAATAATCTTCTGTTCCTAAAAGCAAATATTTGAGAACCTACTATGTGACAGTTCTTGCCGAGCACTTCAGGTGCATGAGGAAAAGCGAGACAAGGATTAGCAGCTTACAAAACGGTGAAGGTCTTTCTCTAAAATGATTCCTTAAATATTGTTTTGCTAACTCAATACTTACCTAATCAGATGTTTGACTTAACACCCATGCTATTTCCTTCCCTACTAATAACTGATTAATGCATTTTACTATTTTGCTCTAAAAGTGTATCACCCTCCACACTGCTCCTTTGGATATTTCCCTTCACTGAGGCCAGATGTTGGCCACTGGGAATCAACCAAGGAACAGATCCTATGGCCAATAACTCTAAAGTCAGAGATGTTCATAGTAGGTCTTTCCAAAATTATTTAAGTTTATTTTCATAACATCTTTTCTTTTATCAAAGAGTGTTCTGAAGTGCTAGAACTAAAAAAAATATATTCTATGTAAATATTAGGAATTTGTGCCCGCATAATTTAAAGCATCATCACTTACCCTGAAAGGATGTATATGTTGTGCCGAGAGAGTTTATCCGTTCTATTTGTGGTGTTAATGGAAGTTCAAATTGTTAAACTAGATTCAGATGACCATATTCATGGTCTGCTTTAACGAGGAAAGAAAGCACAATTGAATACATTCAGAAACTGTGCATGTATGAGGCAATGAGCATATTCAGTGTAAAGAGAAAACTAATGTAGTTTTAGAGAAAAGTCTTCTCAGTTTGAACTCTCATCCATGGCCACAGGATTATTTCTTTCTCATTGAATCTTAATCTGTTCTGTAGTCTTAAAACACACTACTCAATATTGAGGGAGACAGAAATAAAATTTTGAAGGATTCCTATTTCCGGCAATTCCCCCTGGGTGTTAATGTCCCTCCAGAGCCATGGACAGACTTTCCAGGTGAAAGAATGCCTTCCCTCCTATAAAGTCCCTCCTGTTAACCAGAAGAACCACAGAACCTTGGGGCTGAAAGAGTTCAAGTTCACCACCCCCATCAGATACTAAATTTCCCTCATTTTGAGGTAGGTGATTACCCAAAAGATACATCCATGCATTTGCAACAGCAAACTTCTTAAAAGTTGGACATCATTCAGTAGTTTTCCTAGAAATGTCCTTTAACTAAAAAGTATTTTAAACTACACACTGAGTTCTTAGAAGGGAGACTTATAGAACCCACATAGGGGTTTCCCATTAGAACTACAACAAAGAAAATTTGAACCACCGTCCTCAGCTAATGGTTAAGAATAAAGATGGGTGGAGTTAAAGTGCCTGGGTATGATCTCCAGCTGTGCAATCTTGCACACATTACTTACTTTCTGCAATCTCTCCAAGTCTCAGATTCTTCATACGTAAAATGAGAATGAAAGTAGCGCTCATCTCAAAGGGTTTTTGTGGAGATTAAATAAAATAAGATGCTTAGAACAATGTCTAACACACAGTTCCCACTCTATAAATTCATGCTTCAACAAATACATATGTGCTACTCTCTGGTTATTTTTCAATATGTTTACTCTTTATCATTTTCCTTCAAAGACTTTGAGGAGTTTACTGATTTTACTGTCCATTTTTCAAAGAATAACATTAGTATTTATTTATCTACTCCAGTATTTTTTTTAAATTTTGCTTTCTTTTTTATAAATAACATTTTTTTCTATGTTTCTCTTCTTGCTTTCTTCCTACCCTCTCCCCCACCACCTTAATTCCTTTATTTTTGCCTTCTCTCCTAATGTAAGCATTAGGGCTCTGATGACAGACAGTACTGTAACCTGTAGGTTTGGGTGTGCTGTGTCTTACTTCATTGCTTTCTTAACAGTAGGCAAATGTTCAGTATCTTCTCTTGGATTCAAGAGTAAACGTGGGAGTGAATTTCTTCATTTCCATGTAACTGAGATTTTTTTGTCATTCTCTGATTTTTTAGATTACTGTATTTGTTTGAGAATTTATAACCTTTAATTTAGAGTCATCTTTACAAGAAAAAAAAGATCTTTGTGTTAACATTTAGTTTAAAATTTATTATCACCAAAGGAAACACTTTAGAATTAATAATTCTGATAGACCTTTAAGAGTTTCCAAAAATAATCCCAGGCTCTGTAGCCTCAATACTGAGAAGCATGGAACAAAGAGTAAAATCAAAAAGTCTATATCTGAATGTCTGGGCCTTCAATCCATACTGCTTTTTATTAGAAATTTTAAACATCTAGTAGTAATCAGAAGGGGGATAATTTAAAGTAGCCCCACTTGCTTATACACTTCACTCTTCTCAGTTTTAATAAGTCTTTATAATAGGAGTCAGTACAGGGCAGATTCTAGAGATAATATTAAAAAGAATTCAAGCATCAAAGCAGAGTGTTCAATGTAAAATGGGCAGACTGGGTACAAGGAGGATGCAGATGATGGAAGTCAAGCATATGTTGGGGGGAAAAAAAAAGTAGAACATCTGAACAATGTGTATGAGACATCAGGACAAGCAAACCCTGTCATGGTGGTACCTCTGCTCAGGAGAAAAAAACCCAAGAACAAGTATTCTGTCTTCCGAGACTTGGCCGATAACTCTAAGTTCAGAGACCTTCATAATAGTTCTGGAAGTTTGAAATCTAATCCTCAGTCCCAGAAAAACAAAACATTTGACCACGGATCCAGAATTGTTCTCTCTAGCGTTACGTAGGGTTATAGAAAAAAAAAAAAAAATCGAAGACTGTTTTCACACTTTAGGCCAAGTGGTTCTCACTGACCCTTAGTTTCTTTATCTGTTAAATAGATAGCAGAGAACAAGGGGCATGATTAGATAATCCATCTGATTATTTTTAGCTCTAGCGTTTTATATTTCTATAGGATGGTTAACAAATGTCTATTCTCAGCATTAAAAAAAAAAATTCCCATCACACATAGCAGGGCTATAACAAACCTTACTAAAATGGTTTTGATCAAATACACAACACAAAAAATTATTACTTGATAAGATTAGTTTTGAAATAATCCTGTCATTGATGATACATTTTCAGGTATGAAGATTAATCATGTCAAAAGTTACTTTGTGATGCAGAAATTTTATTTACCGAAAAGACTAAGAAGTAAACTTCTGAGTACCTAAAATGGGCCAAGAAATATGTGTGTTTTACATGTGCCAAATAGCTGGAAATCATGAAAATATAAGTCGTGGACTGTCAATTCACAGCAGATGCTGTTGGTTCCCTGCCCACATCCCTCGGGTCTTGTGACTTCAGTTTGCTCCTGCACAAATACCAGCTGCCAGTATCTGCATCTCTTCACCCAAGACTCTCTAAAGCCTTGGAAGACTGCTATTCCTGCACCCAGCAGGTCTAAGTTACCAGGGAACTCACATCGCCAACCTAAGGACCAAGCTAAACCAACAGCTACATGCATAGTTGCTATAAAAAAGGCCCAGCTGGCTCACTTGGCAATCAAGGTGTGTGCTTTGTACCATCTTCCAGAATTTCCTAGAGGTGTTAGGATCTAGTCACCAATAACAGTGGCTGGCTTGATAGTGCTTCCCCCACTGCCCTTCACCTTCTCTGTCTCGTCCCCACTTCCTGCTCCTGTTTCCTACACTTGCCAAGCAAATTGTTTGCACTCAAGTCCTCATCTGGTCTCAGGACCTGCTTGTGGGGGGACCCAAACTAAGACAACCAGAAACAGACTGATCTCATTGTGCAAGGAAATCTTCAAAGAAGTTATGATTTTGTCCTTTACAACTGCACCTACACATGCAGTCATGCTCTTTGCACAAAATTAGGAACAAACTTGGCAGGAACCTGGCATGCGGAATCAAGAAAGCGATACCTACTTACAAAAGAAAAATAAATATGGGGGTAAAATTTAACATTTACTCTGGGCACAAAGAACATGACAGAAACTGTTTTCAGAGATGAAGGTATTATAGGATAGGGGGTGGGGTATGGAGGGAAGAGGATTAGCCTTGCTCTTAGCAGATTTGTGAAGATAAAGACTTAGACAGCCATATTTTATCAGGGCATGTGTGAGTTAAGCATACCCTCTGCTGAACACTGACTCTGAGTCTAAAAGCCAAATCTTGGCAGGGGCACATCATGGATATTAGTCTAACCTAGCACAGTGGTTAGAACATAGTAGGAGCTCAGTATGTATCTGTAAATATATGGTGAGAACCAAGGTGGATCAGCAGGTCTTAAAGAGAAAGTTAACCCTCGGTAACTAGGTCAAGATTCTAGGAGGAGAATTTAAAAGAAACATCGATGTTTCTTCTAAGTCATCCAGTGTCTACCAAGTTAGGAAGGAGAACTACTTACTAAATAACTCCATTAAATAACCGCCTTTCAGGAGCTTGCAAATAATGATAGAAAGGGAGATGAGAGTCTCCACAAGAAAGAAAGGGAAACTTCCATCACCTCAATTATGTTTTCAGTATAAAGTCCAAACCAAAGGCAAAACTTAAATTATACCTTCAATGTGACTAAAGAATTACTGTTGTAATATCTTGGTTCTTACATATGAAAGTGAACATACCTTTCCAAATGTCTATTTTCATATATTTGAATCACTCATGAACATACCATAGGTTACAGGCATGATGTTTTTCTCTAGCTTGACCAATATGGAACCACTCATATTAATAGGCCTAATCATAGGTAAAAATTATTCTGATGGAGACAAAAGAAATTTAACATTTGACTGAGACTAGCCTTCTGACATCAGCTACATTTACAAATTTATTGCTTATCCTCTTTCTCTCTCCTCTTTCTGCTCTCTTTCAAGGGGGATTTTCTCGTCCCCAGGGTTTTATCGTTCTAAATTTGGAGAATAAGTGTAGTGATTACCTAACTGGAGGAATGCTTTAAAAAATAATGGACGTATGGGTTGGGGCTTGGTAAGACAGGAAGTAAAGGGAGAGAATGAGAGGGTCGGGCACCACTAGGGTATATGAAAACATGAGAGAGGAGAGAGGATTTTATAAAGTGTTGTTGTTGAGTTACAAAGCTGTGACTCAAATATACATCACTCAAATACTTGTGTGGAAGTATAAGTTTAAAGTATATTATAGGATTATAGTATAGTATTTATGATAGTATAGTATAGTATACCATTGCATTATAGTATAGTCTTACTATAGTATAATATAGTATCAGTATAGTATTGTCGGTAATACTAGGCCAGGCTGCCTCTCCTACACCCTTTCTATCTGAAGCTATTATACAATGATATTGATGGGTCGCTAAGGTACTAGTAGGACAATTTTTATTAGAAAACCAAACTACCAAACAGGCATTAAGCTTTCCGTCAACCACAATATCCTCCTGTCTCTAAACCATAGATGTTTAACAAATGAGAATGTGCATATTCATTCTGGGAAAAAGTGAGGCTTTTATTTCAGCTTTCTGTGCGTCATTAGGTTGTTGGAAATCACGGAAACCTAAATCACGCATGCAGGCCATTTCATGCCTTGAGACTTCTTATAGGAAGAAAGCAGCAATCAAATCAGTCAGCTCAAATCATCCTGGACATTAACAAGGTGGCTGTAGGACCATTTAAAGAAATGACTTTCTGCTCCTATTAGCAGACTGATTATACTCTAGTTTTTCTTCCAGAAGCATACCACCAAACCAGTCTCACAAAATGTGTATTAAAAGGATATAATTTATTTGCCATTCTTTATATTCTAGTCAAGTTTTTTGGTTCGAAAAAAAAAAAAGAAGAACAAGAATACCAAAAAATTGGAGGCATGGCCTTTTGCACATCTTCAGCAAAAACAATCATCAAGGCAAATATTTACTATTTGGGTTGTTGAATATAGATGTGTGGACAGAAGCTTAATGTCTACGCAATCTGTTTCCAGCGCATTAGCCATCACACTACAAACAACAAACAAGATTCTTTCTTGTTTAAAATGCGTTCCACATGCTCAGAATCAATCTTGATCAACAGACTGCAGTGTAACTTGGCAGTTCAGAGATGAGAAGATTCTGGACACATTTCAGCTAAAAAATAAATTCAGAGACGACAACTCATATGCATTCCACATTTAACAATGCTTCCAAAAGACAGTTAGAAATCTACCAAGTCAACTCTAAACACAGAGTCCAAGTCTACTTTGTCAAACAATATTTGGGCGGCTCTGGGAACTGTAAAATGCATATTCCTGCCCCCTCCCCTTTTTTGCTACGTTTTAACAGGGAGTATACTCATTTACAATGGGAAAATACCTGAACTAAACTATGAGCATAAGGATCAGATTGATTAGCTTCTAAGGTCAGGATGGCTGAACTGGAGTGAAAGACTTAACTTCTCAGTATCTGTATACATAAGCTATTTACCATTCATAAAAGACTAATAATTTTCTTTCCTGACCATGTCTACAAATAGGACAATAGCCATTTTGAATAGAAATAGATATGTAGAAATTATGGAAAGGGTAGAATAGAAAAGAGAGAACCCAGAAAATTCTCTTTTAAAGAGAAGCAGTAGCTTCTGAGTTATGAATTGAGTTAATTTGTCAAGTGATCTAGTTTTGAGAAAGCATCAATAACATTTGCAGAAGTAATAGAGACATCTACTACCAGCTATGTACCACATACAATGCTATAACAGAAACCAATACATAAGCAAAACAAGGTTAATACAGAAACAAGAACCCAGTGCCATATCACTGCAGTCAGTCCCAATCTCTCTCTCCCCCTCTCCTTCCCTCTCCTTCGCTCTCTTTCCCTCTCCCCTACCCTCCCTCCCTCCTCCAATTTTTATGTGTGGGAGGAAGGCAAGGAGGGAATTAGAGCTTTCAAGGAGAATTTTGCCTTGTTATTTTGCTAATTTAATGATCAGCATCTGGTCTACCTTCTGCTGTGCATGAGCTACAATAATCTGACACTGATCATGAAATGCCGATTGAAAAATAATGAAGAGTTGACTTTAGATTGAAATTCTTTGCCTGTGAACTAACAACATTCAAGCTTACTAAGACCAGTCAATAACTAACCAAATTTTGCTTCTGAATTATTTCAACAGATGGCTGCCTTATCCTGTTTCATATATCTTTCATAAGTTCATAAACACTGCTAATTTGCATTTTCTTTACATCTTAGAAAATAATTGCTGTGTTTCTTCACTTTTATTCCTAAATTGAAATTTTTATGTTGAAGTTTTATTCTGGACTTTTCCACTTTAAAGTGGCAAGATTAGAATAAGCTAGTAATAATTAAGTGTGGGTCAGAAGCATATGTAATTTTCAACATATGCCTTGGAAACTCATGGTGCCTCAGGAAAACACTCCACCTTTGTCTTCAACTGCAAAATGTGAAATTCTCTGTTTGCCAGAGTAAGCATCTGCTTATATAACACAATTTTTTCAAAAAATTAGAAAAGTTTAAGGCAATAACATGAATGTTTCTAATTGTGACAATGACTTTTCACTACTGCAAACAGATATTTAAGTCATTGTGAAAAAGTCACTTCTCTGAGCTGCTTATCGGGCAAAGTTTTCTAATGTCTCTAAGCAATGTACACACCATTTAAAATCTAGGAATCATTGGCAACTGTCATAAAGTGACATGGCACATTACACCTACTACATGGAATTTATCACAATCAGTAGACACTTTGCTCATTTTGTCTAGCCTAACTTACTTCAAAACATACTTGACAGAATTCTCTTCTCATGGATAGGGTTTCCCTTTAATCAAGAATAACTGCTATGTGAGAGAAACAGAAGCCTTGATCTATTGGAAAGAAACATAAAGCCATGTATTGTGGAGATGTGGTCAGTTAATTGCAAAACTCATAAACTTCTCAAAAAATGAAAAGAAAATTCATAGCAGGTCTGAGAATATCATAATCACAATCTCAAAAACAAACAAACAAACAACAAAAAAGCAAGCAAACTAGTTTACATACAAACTAGTTTGATAATTCTGCAGCCAATTAGTAATAACACAATCAAAGTTACCTGCAGTACTCAGAGAAGAGTGCTTGTTCTTCTTACACTCTCCAAACAAAACCAAAAGCAAGCCTGGTGTGGTAGATCGACCACATTAAAGGTCCTAAGTGATGCCTTCCTACACCGTGGTCTTTGCCCTTAACTGTGTGGTCCTCTCCTACTCTCTCTCCATGGGAAGCCATCTGACTTATTTTAGCCAATGTGACACTAGTCCGTGTGCTACAAGCAGAGACTTGAGAAGGATACATATGTTTCTCCTTACTCTCTTGTGAGACAGGGCTGACTCAATCTTGGACTCTTATGACCACCAAATGAGCATGCCTGGGCTAGTCCTATGAAGGAATGTGAGAGACTTGTGGCCTGAAGCCAACCTGTCCAAGTTAAAGCCATCCTAGGCAAGAGAGCCCTCTGCTAACCTGCCCGCTGACCACAGATGATTAGCTAGTCTAGCTCAGATCAACACAGCCTATGTTGACATAATCACCCAGCCAACCCCCAGACCATGAGAAATAACAAATGTATGGGTTTTAAACTTTTTTGGGGTGATTTGTTACATAGCATAATTATGGCAATAGATACTTGGTACATCTTTTTATTTTCTGAAAAATTTTCTGAAAACTTATAAATCCACTTTTTTTACCTGACTATGTTGAGTTGCTAAGTACAGTCATTTTCTACGTTTGTCTCTTTTCTCCTCAATAAATTGAAATTAAGTGCTTCATTACAGATTGAAATATCTCACTTTTATTACTACAAGTTTCATTTCAGGTATGATATATTAGTTAACTGAAATTACTCTTCAACTTCCAGGGTAAATTTTTGCAGTTATCCAATACAACTTTTACGTAAAAGTAGTCTTAAGACCTGAAGGGACACTTCTCAAAGAGATGAAGCTTAATTTGAGAAATAAAATATCCTTAAGCACTTTGGAGGAAACAAACAACAACAACAACAAAAAGTCAAATAAAACTATCCTGAGGTATCAAATAAGAGCTTACTTGGAGTATATGAAATTCCTAGCTGCTACACTTTCTCTTTTTCAATTTTTAATAAAGGACAGCTTGATGACAACTAGAATCAATCTATTTACTTCTTGCTGTTACTAGTCAAAGGTCATTTTCAAAGGACCCTCCATTTCTTGACAACTTTTCCATACCTTTCCCAAGAATAGTACTATATCAACATTAGTATAATATGCTCATCATATGTCTTTGTATTGAGGGATTGGAAATCATCAAATTTTTGTAATATAGAAAAGAAATCTGGGGCATTAGAGAGGTGAAGTCATTGGCTTTTTGCTCAATCTCTTAGAATCTTGTTTTCCCCTTTTATTACAAATCAAATGAGATTTGAGCAATATGATACCCTGTCCTCAACTCAAGTAATGATTTTTTTCCTCCATATTTCTGTGGGATTAGAAAATACAATGAATAATACCAGAAATAATCTGTTTTTATCTTAAGTTCAGAAAACAAGTTATGCATGGAAATTTAAGATAGCAAAGTGATATGTTCTGAAGTTTTATAGTAAAGGTAGGATACCTTATTTCTAGTGGGTTTATAGTGCACAGAGAGAGTATAAGACATAAACAGAGACGTGAGATTGCCAAGCTAATGACCACTTCTTATTTCCTTGTTATAGATAATGATAATAACTACTATATATCTACTTACTATAAATCACTCTCTGCTAAGTGTTTTCCAGACATTTTATTTAATGCTAAAACAACCATATGATTCAATGGCAAATACAATTAATTGGCAAATCCAAAAGATATTTCTCACTCCTTTCTCCCATACTACCTTCTGTTGTAGTGGCTAGAAAAGTGAAATATTCAGTTTTCTAGCTTCCCTTGTAGCAAGAGATGGCCACGATACAATGTTCTGGTCAATGATATATAAGCAGAAGTTGGTTTAGTGGATTTCTAGGAAGGCTTTTATTTTCATGATTAAAAGAGATGGGCATGACTCACATGATTCCCTCCTCCTTTCTTCCTACCTTGAATGAAGATTTGGTGCCCAAAGCTGTGGCAGCCATCTTGTCACCATATGTAAAAAGGCCAAGAGAATTGCAGAGATGCCAACCCTGATATTACTGAACCACTGAACCAATTCTAGGATCCATCTACATCCACATTTCTTGTCACAAAGTAGAAAATAATCTCTTATTTACTAAAGTTACTGTTAGGCAAGTATTTCACTACTTCAACTTACAAACATTCTCGATAGGAATTTCAATTCCCCTGTTCTTTTGTCTTTTTTTTTCTTTTGAAAGTTTACAGATTATTTTCTTTAAATCATTTCAAATAGTTTAAACTCCAAAATAAACCCACACATTCAATTAAAAAATGTATAATCTCTAAATTTGAAATATCTCAGGTAGATTTAAATTTTTCCTTTGTTTAGCATTAAGCAAACTGAAATTTGTCTGCACTTAGATATCCAAGTAACTTCAAGCACTGAAGCAATCTCTTAACTTTATTTCACCCATTCATTCTAAAATATGCACAAATTATGCAATGTTATACTTACCTAGAAACTAATAGAAGCTACAAGGACTGACAATTAAGTTGTGAACTGTAAAGGTAGAAGGATCTTAGAATTGGTTTAGTAGTTCAGGCAATTTAGTTGTTCATTTCTTGATTGTATATTTCCAAATAATTCGTTGCACAATATTTTTTACACATTTAACACTTCTCTGATTTCCCTAATATTCCTAATGACAGAAGGTTACGGTAACTAACAAAAGGAAAAACTACATACAGGTCTGACAATTAAGTTCGAGAACTTGCTACAGTGATGTTGCTAACCTTTTTTGATATCAGAGGGATTATTTATTTTGAATTTGTAACAATTGGACGAACAGTTAACCAAGTTTACTATTTGGAAGTACTGAAAAGGCTGCATGCAAAATAGAACTTTTCGCCAACAATTCGTGGCTCTTCCATCATGACAATGCACCAACTCACAGTGCACTGTCTGTGAGGGAGTTTTTAGCCAGTAAACAAATCTGTATTGGAACACCCTCCCTACTCACCTGATCTGGCCCCCTAGTGACCTCTTTCTTTACCTGAAGATAAAGGAAATATTGAAAGGAAGACATTTTGATGACATTCAGGACATCCAGGGTAATACAACAACAGCTCTGATGGCCATTGGAACTCTTTAGTTCCAAAATTGCTTTGAAGGGTGGACTAGGCACTGGCATCAGTGCATTGCTTCCCAAGGGTAGTACTTTGAAGGTGACCATAGTGATATTCAGCAATGAGGTATGTAGCACTTTTTTCTAGGATGAGTTCGCAAACTTAATTGTCCAACCTCATACGTACTATAATTTAAAAAAATAGTCTACGGATCAGCCAAGTGCCTCAGGTGGTTGGAGCACTGTGCTCCTAACGCTGAGGTCGCCTGTTTGATTCCCACATGGGCCAGTGAGCTGCACCCTCTCGAGCTAAGATTGTGAACAACGGCTCTCCCGGGAGCTGGGCTGCCATGAGCAGCCAGAGGTTGGCAAGAGCTGCCCTGAGCTGCTGTTAGCGGCCAACCGACGACTGTTGACCAACTGCCTCAGCTGGGGGAGAGTGCAAGGCTCATCATACCAGCATGGGCCAGGGAGCTGTGTCCTACTCAATTAGACTGAGAAACAACGACTTAAACCAGAATGGATGGGCGGGACGAGGATGAAGAAGGGTGGAAAAAATAGTCTTAGCTGAATTCCCTATACTATTACAAGTATAGGTTAAAAATGCAAATAATTAAAGAAATGAAAAATGCATGTGAAATAGCCAATGCAGAAAGTATAGTTTATTCATCTGCTCCTCACACTTGTACCCAGAGTCCTCAAGTCTGGGAAGGTATTTTATATGGATGTTTATCATCAAACCCCATGTTCCTAAGCAAGCCCAGCACTGCCTCTAGCCCTGCATTCAATATTGAATTAAACCTTGCATCAGTGACCTCATTAATACATCCCAACACCAATCTTATCCTAAGTTCCAAGTGCTGGTTATCAACTGAAATCAAGTCATTGCTGATTTTAGCATAATGAAAAGCAGAATTAATAGATGCAGTTGCCAAAATGTTTACTTTGCATTTGGCCTTAAGGTAGCAATCAAGGAACAGAGACCAAGACTGACATTAAAGTATAAGATACAGGACTTTCAGAGAGCTTATTTCTTGGGAGCAGGCGTTACATCCATCCTTTTATTGCTGAGGGCTCTATAATCCTAAAACTGCTCCTCATTGAGAGAACTTTGCAGCTACAAGAATTATGTACTGTGGGTTTTGAATTATAAAGACAACCGAAGTAAAACTGCAGTTCCGGAGTTTGGTATCATGGAAAGATGGACATTTACCAGCTGAGGTACCTGGGGTGATTAATTTCCCATGTTTGAGTTCCAGGGTCTCCTCAATAACTCCCAAAGAAGTTACGGATTAAACATATCACTCCTGTTACATGCTTGGTACAGATCAAGGTATCTATTAGATGTTCAATAAATGATTGTTATTTTATTAACTTGATTATCATTCTAATACGTGATCTTACTTTGTTAAGTGTTTTTAGACAGAGCTAGAAGAAGAAATGTCACACTATATTCAGCCAGTTTCATTTAATCAAAAAATAGCCTCAAAATTAAATCTTCTTTTAAAACCTATGATCTCTAATCATGAGGCAAGAACGCTGATGAGCGCAGCCACAAATCCTGATGAGATCCCTGACTGGGCTGAGCAAACACGGGGAAAACTCCAAGTTCAACGAGGGCCGAGAGAAAATAAAACCACAGCAAGTTCTGTTTGCTCCATCTGCCTAAAAAGTGAAGAAAGTGGAAATGCGGTATCCTATTAGCCTGTCCTTTATTTGTTTAGTAAATGTGAGACTGGTGAAGGAGCCTCTGGTCTGCAGCCTGAGTCACAAAATGTGAGGCTACAGATGAAAAACAAAATCGTACACACTCCACAGGCATCCTTCCTTCTAGACTGTTCATTTAACACATATTTGAGCTCTTTTTTAGGCACTGAGGATACAAAGGTTAACAAGACACAGCTTCTGCCCCCAAGAAGAGGTGCCCGTCTTGCTGGAATGAGAAACCTTTCAAGACTGGCTTTTGGAGCAACCATGGTGAGCAGCAATGGGGGCTGAGAATGAGTTGTTTGTCGAGATCATGGAAAATAGTCTGCTTCTTAAGTTACTGATCAAACTTATGGCGTGAAAGGTCCCATCCTCCCCTGACACCCTCCTCCCCTCTATGTGAGAACTAATGCTGGGAGACTGAAGCAAGGCAGACACGATTATCCAGGCTTGCACTGAACTAAGATTATGAAACAAGCCTAAGAAAACAAAGAACTCTGGGTCTTCTGTCCCATGGAGCCTGACTCAGAAATTCCAAACAGTCACTCTGCCAAACAGTCCAGGTGGGCAGCCTGCAAGCCTGGCTCGTGGCCCCGAGAAGTAGCCTTATTCCCAAGGAGGAATGGTAGCAACCACGTCCTGAAAACAAATCAGGAAAGCCTTCTGCTTTCCAGACCCAGCCATGTGCACCTTATCTACAGCCACTGTGCTTCTCCTCCCTGCAACACCTGAGTGCATGGAGATGGACGAGTGGCAGTGAGACAGACGTGCAAATGAGCAATTAGGATGATATGTAACATGGAAACACAGATTAGTAAGGAACTAATTCACCTCCATCCTGGGATAGGATGTACACAGGAAACTCGGGAGACTTGCCACATGCTGACGCTTAAAGGAGGATATACAGATGTTATGGACCTGGTATGTGGAAAGGGGAAAGTAGGGAGAGAGCTAGCATGCTGATAAACAGCAGGGAGTGGTGGGGTTAGGAGTAAGTCGAGAGATAAGACAAAAAGAAAGTTAAATCTGGATTGGATATAGTTTTTTGTGCCTGATTAAAGGGTCAGACAGACCACAGGGCCAAGCAACTCAAATTTTCTCCGTTTTAAAAGGCCTTGTTTTTTAACTTTCAGTAGACTACATAACAGGGAGATATTCACATAAAAATCTGTAGTTTTTTGTTTTTTCTTCAAAACTCAGATGTGGCAACAATGATGGAAGTGAGGCGTAGGGAGCCTCATGGAGGCACACATGATCCAGCTGACCAGGGACCCTGCCCATCCCACTACACTTATTTCGTTTCCTGCCAGACCCTGGAAGGCGCATGAATATTTTATTCCTACACTTAGTAATGAAAAGATAACAAATGTATTTTAATAGGAGACTGATAAGATCACAGTGGCTGTATATTCAACACTGTGAGCAAAGAAAGAAGGGATAACAATCTTTACTAATGACAGCCAGCATTTTAAAAGCCTAAACGTCGCTCACTGTCACCTGTGCGACGGTCAGTTGTATGTTACAATGGACGTCTGGAATCCCGCTCTTACTACCAAATCCCCCTTTTTCTCTACTGTGTAAAAAGATTTTCAAATCATAGAACCCATCTTCAGAAAACCACAGAGATCAATTGTTTTATTGCGCTTAGTGGTATCAAATAATTCAAATCAAAGCATACAATGGACTAAACACCACTTGTCTATGCTGTTTTAATGTACATTAAATACCTAGCTTTGTTCCAACAGGTTAAATAGAAGTTTATACTAAATTTGTAAAGCCTTTCAACGTGTGTGTTGCTGTGGCATGTGGCCTCACGACTTAATGGTGGTTTAGTTTTGCCCCAATTAGAGGAAAGTTGAATTTAATAATATCACAATATTTTATTGCAGTACACGGAATTAAAATCAAATTAATATTTTATCCTCAAGTAACTCTTATTGTAATCTAAAACATCTTACTGAAATAGATTATAAAAAGAACTAGGAGTTTGGTTGATTTAATTTAGCTTTTTTTTTAATGTACTAATCAGAGCTGTTTTGAGATTTACCAAGATGCATATCTAGGATACGTAAAAATGTAAAGCATCTTGAGAAACTGAGGTTACAAAATCCATTAAATTAAGAAAGATTGGCCAATGAGAAATATGAACAGATATGTCTCCCGACATCACAATGAACACAAAGTACAAAAAACTGACTGAAAAAGGGATAGACCTGTAATACTTACCCAGTATTATTTTGGGCCTTTTATATATTATACATTTAAACCTTACAACAAATCTGTGAGAAATTACTATCCGCAAGTCACAGAGAGTTTCAGTAACATAGGCAAGATGACCAGCTAGCTGCAAATGGCACTCAGTTTGAACCCAAGACTTGTCTGATTCCAAAGCTATGCTTGAGAGGGAAAGCAAAGACACAAAATGATCAGTTTTACCAAGCATGGACCAGTCGTGCTGAAGGACTGCTGCCAATCTTAGTGTATGGGAGGATCTGAAGACAGATGTGCATACCAGGAAGGAGAGATTCATGGATTGCTCACATTAGATCTCCTGTTCAGAGGTGCTCCTGCAGTGTTACGTAAATACACACACACACACACACACACACACACACACACACACACACACCATCAAGCTGACAGCAGTCCTATATATATAGGAAGTTATTAGAGGATGGGCCAATCCCCCCTCACCACCAAATATTTAGGTCATTTTAAATGATTTTAAATCTTGGGCACCTAAACAGTGCCCCTTTGATTGGCATGGATAAATGGACAAGATCCTGCTTTAAGAGACAGCAATAAATACGCTCAGAAGTTATCCGTTTTTGCCAACACTCTGAACTGAGTTGTGCTGAGAGACCACTGATAATCTTTTTTAAAGAAATCCTTAAACCAGAGAACCTCTTTACCTTGTCGTTGTTGTTTTTTTTAATATTTCACGAGGTTTGAGGAAAAGCCAGCCAAATAACTCCACCAAAGTAGCAATAATTCTATCCAGATAGTCTTATATACAAAGGAGCCAATAACTCAAGGATAAGAATAATGAAAGTGCCAAACAAGATGGATGCAATGGCAGCATGAAGCAGTGTGATAACTGGATGAAGAGCAGAATGAGGGTTATGCTACAGAGGCCAGTAAACCTCTGGTGGCTTGTTGGGACTAAGCTCTAAACATTAAGATCAGGTCACATCAGAAAAAAAAAAAAACAGCGAAAGGCTTTGAAAAAGTGGATGTCTTTCTGAAGACTTCATTTCATTTATGGAGTCACATAGGTACACACCTTCTTTCATACTTTGCTATCTGCCTAGTATGAAAGAGCAGAAAGGGAAGAAAATAATACCCTCCAAAAAAAAAAAGTAATAGCAGTTATCAGAATTTTAAACGGAATCATTATTCTACTGGAGTCAACAATTCTTTAGTAAATGGGCACATTTCCAGAACCTTGACGTTAATTTTATGTCCAGATTTCACAATTTTTCCCAGTCACAATAGTGTTTGCACAGAGCTCTTGTCTTCCTGTCTATATATTATCTTAGATTTTAAATTCCTAGAGGCAATGATCTATTTTACGCTTAATTTTATATAACTAGCAGCACTTTCTTTTAAATAATAACTCGTTGCTTTTATAAAACAGATGACATATTTCAGTAGAATTTTTCTATTATATGATTTTATTTGACTTTCATTGTCTTATAGGAATGAATAGGATGGCATTATTCCAATTTTACAAATAAAGGTTAAAAAGAATAGTTAGTTTCTCAAAACACACAACTATTCTGCAAGAGGGTTGAGTCAAGAACCTGAATCTTCTGATTTAAGAATAAATGAACCCGAGTGGCCGGTTAGCTCAGTTTGTTAGAGCACAACGCTTTTAAAAACAAGGTGGCCGGTTCAATCCCCACATGGGCCATTGTGAGCTGCACCCTCCACAATTAGATTGAAACAACTATGTGACTTGGAGCTGATGGGTCCTGGAAAAACGCACTTAAATAAATAAAAGTTTTTAAAAAAATAAATAAATGAACCCAATTTTCCGATTCATTTATTTTGAAAGAAGAAAAAACTGCAATGATTTTCATGTAATTCGCTTAAGTCTACTCAGCCTAAATTATGGATCAAACATTTGGGAACCTGAAAGCAAAATCTTCAGCACACTAGTTGTTTAGCCCAGATACTGTTATAAAAAGCGGTTTAACAAATTAGTAAAGTAGTTGGAAGAAATTTTATTTGAGGAATAAATTCATTTTGATTGGGTTTATGCTGAATTTCTAATTAATACAATGGCCTATTTAATAGCTTAAATATAAAATAAAGCAAAGGTTATTGGTATGGCCTGAATTTTTATGTGCCCCAAAAATTCATACATTGAAATCCTAACCCCCAATGTGACAGTATTTGGATACGAGTTCAGACAATTAAGTTTGAGAACTCATTCTAGAAAAGGTGCTACATACCTCATTGCTGAATATCACTATACTCACCTTATAAGTACTTCCCTTGGGAAGCTACGCACTGATGCCAGTGCCTAGTCCACCCTTTAAAGCAATTTTGGAACTCTTTTTCTGGAATGGCCATCAGAGCTGTCGTCGTATTACCCGATATCCTGAACGTCATCAAATGTCTTCCTTTCAATATTTCCTTTATCTTCAGGTGAAGAAAGAAGTCATTAGGGGGCCAGATCAGGTGAGTAGGGAGGGTGTTCCAATACAGTTATTTGTTTACTGGCTAAAAACTCCCTCACAGACAGTGCCGTGTAAGCTGGTGCATTGTCATGATGCAAGAGCCATGAATTGTTGACGAAACTACATCTAACTTTTTCATGCAGCCTTTTCAGCACTTCCAAATAGTAAACTTGGTCAACTGTTGGTCCAGTTGGTACAAATTCAAAATGAATAATCTCTCTAATGTCAAAAAAGGTTAGCAACATCGTTGGAACAAGTTCATGAACTTAATTGTCAGACCCTGTATCCACAGGAGATGCACCCTGCCCACCCTCCAACACATACATTGCCATGCAGCACAAAACCACATTAATCTGGGGCCTGTAGCCATGTTAACATGTTTTCATTTGTGCCATTTTGTTTCTTCACTAGTTTTCTGTTCTCCTCAGCAGCTACTCTCAGTATTTATTGGACATAAGCATTACCAGGGGTACTTGTTTAAACTACAGGTTCTTGGTGATTCGGGTTCTTTGTGTCTAGCATTGAGTTTGTGAATCTGCCTTTTAACAAATCCTCCTCAATCCTATGATGCCAGTGGAATGTTTACAGCACACTGGCCTGTGGGATAAACTTCCAATCCCTTATTTCAATATACACAGTTCTAATCTGGCCCTTGCCCATTTCGATAATCTAGACCTCTTACACCCCAGAGTGAAGAGTTGAAATTGCACATTCCCACGCTATTTCAAATATCTGTGCCACGTTTCAAATTACTTCCTGGAAACCATGTCTCTAGCCAATATTTATTATTTTATTTTTCCAGCATTTCTCATAACTTCTGAAGCTCTTGGGGAGTGGAGTTGCTCTTTTATCCCCATCTCTCCCTCCAAACATTGTTCTAATAGGATCTTTTAACCATAGGACCCATACCTCAGTCACAGCGAAATAGGAGTATGTGAGACCAACTAAATATTTTCCCTGGGATTTTTCAAACTGGAAATGTTAAAAAGAGATAGGCCTTTACTAATGAAAAGCTGAGAAATGTAAAGGTCAGGAGCTACGGGAAGACTTGTTCCTTGAAAATGGAGAACTAAAGCCAACCTCCACAAAGGAACAGATAAATATGAATTGACCGAAATATAATTTTGATACAGATAATAATTGCTATATAATTTTAAGCTAAATATTCTGAACAACTATGACTTGATTGATAGACTGAGGCCGGCATGGGTATATTTTAAGTAGGAAACTGTATTTAATTCTAAAATTTATTTAGGACTGTAGCACTGTCCACAGTTTACTTCAAAATGCCAATACTTTATAATATGATAGCATATATTAGTATGTGGCTAAGATAGATAATTTCTTATAAACGGCCCTAAAGATAAGAAATTATAACATTTTTCTGGATCATAGATACCTTTGAGAAAATGATGAAAGTTATAAATGCTCTTGGGGCAAAAAAAAAATGAACATTTACACAAATTTTGACAATTTCTGGAGAATCACAGATGCGTCTGAAGCCCATTCATCAAGCTCTCAGAAATCTCTGGCCTCAATGAGTCTTATTTCTGTTGTGTTTTCCACATCTGCTACACCAGCCTACCTGCATACATAAAAATGGATAAAATAAACTGGCATTTGTGAGAATTGCAATTTACTTACTTTCCAGGTCAGAGATGGTAGACAATAAAATAGATGAGAGAATTCTAAGTGAAAATTAAGAATTAAGGAAAACCTTAACTAATTTTTAAAACATCTTTCTTCTCTCCAGTTTGTGTTTGTTTGGCTTAGTTTTTGCTTTATTTGTTGCTTTTGGTGGAAGTGCTTACTTGCATGTTTTTCTTATGATTTCTTAGTATATTTATTCTGTCTAATGTAAAATGCAAATGCTCTTTGTATGATTTTTCTTCAGATTTCCTCATGAGCTTTGTCTGATGTAAAGTTATCACATGCCACATTCCTGGTACTTTGTCTTCATATCTGTTGAAGATGGGGAAGTATATTTAAATATCAAATAGGTAATTCAAGATTCAATAGATAGAGATTCTACATAGTGAACAGAAATTCTAAACTGCTGTACAACCCGCATCTCATGAGACAATTTACAGACTATTTCACGTAATAATGTATTTTACATTGTATCCTAATGATTATATGCCTGTTAGTCTTCCTTATCTTAAGTATAGCTGATTATTTACGGGCAGATTACAGGTCTTCTCTGTTCCAGGTAATTTTCACAAGGTATTTTGGTCAACATTATGAGCCACATATGACAGGAACAACTCATACTGCCTTAGGAAACATAGGAAGGGGAGTGTTGTCTTCAAAAACTGAGGAGTTCAGTGATAGTTCTTCCTTCTGACACAGCTTGACTGAGGGGCTCAAACAATGTCAAGGGTCAATTCTTTCATAGTTTGCACAGCCTTTCTTTGGGTTGGCTTCATCATTTGATGGGTTCTTTCCATGTGGTAGCTCTCAGCACTTCCTGGCTTAGATTGACCTTGACTTCTCTTTCCCAATTACACATTCTTGCACATTCCTGGAATTGAATGCCACGTGCCTAACTTGAATAATATACTCATGTCTGAACGAATCTGGACAGAGGGATCAACCCTATGCAAATTATATCAGTTAAGAACTGAGAAGAGATACTTGCCCAAAGGAAAATCAAAATGTGATTATCAAAAGAATGGAAATTATCAGCAGAAAACTGGGTGCTGGACAGAAGAAAACAACATACCTCCAGTACACAGGGTTTATTAGCTCTAAGTACATAGCAGACACTCCTTGGTTAATACAGCATCTCTCTCTTTCAAGACTGAAGATAAGGAATCATTTTGTGTCTGTCTTAGACAGGGCCCATTTGACTGCAAGGCATAAACACCCACTCAATATAGTTCAAGTAAAAATTGATTTTACTTCATTCTCAACCAATCTCACTGCAAGAATTACAGCAGGGTCTCTAAAAAACCAAAATGTTCTATAGGCAGCTATGTATGCATGGGAAGGTGTCGGATTGGGGCGGGGGCGGGCTATAAGGTAAAAGGGAAGGCATGTCTTTTATATTCTATGTTTCTTTGTCCATTTGTGTGTCTCTTTCACTCTAAATCAGCTTGTCGCCTAAGTTATTTATTCCAAGATTTACATATGGCCTCATCTAGGCCATCCAGAAATAGAGAACTTAACACCAGAATGCACAGGGACTTCTAGCTCAGCTACCCACAAAAATCTCAGTTCTCTGGTCCAGATCTCATGTCAGGCACCCATTCCTGGCCCCCAAGATGAGTTAGTTGTCTGATGTAGGAATGGAAGTGGAGGGAGGGGTTAAGGATGAAGGTCACATAGTTCAAAGGGCTTCTCATTCTAGAGCTAGGGGCATGGCAGGGCCCCTAAAGGTGGTTGTGGTGGCAAAGAGAAGATTATTGACATTTTTAATGCAATTTGATACAAAATTTAATTCTGTATTTTACTCCAACTACAAGAGAATAGCACAAGTGGAAATAAGAAAGTAAGACTCTAATAATGAGTCCCCTTCTATTTATCAGGCCCAAAGCAAATTTCCACATAAGGAAAATCGTAAAGAATGAGATGATCTGTATACAAAATAAGAATTGAATTCATCCATTTTCAAGCAAGGTTACTAAATATGCTTTTTCTTATGAATTAGGTAATGGTTAAAATTGTAGAATTTGAAATTTTACGTGATAATAAAAATAATGAAATTTTAACTCCCAACAAATATAAGAGTCTCTGATATTAAAATATATTCATATTTATATATCTCTGAAATTAATATTGAAGTTAATATTAAAACAATAGATAATATCTGTTTATATAAATGTTATTTCAAAAACAGCAATATAGTATATATTATAGTCTCACCTTCTAAAGATCCACTAACAGTAAGAGGTTTTTTGTTTTCATTCTATTAGCTATATTTGCCTTTTGCTCTAAATCTGTTGATATTAAAAAATGGAAATGAACACATTTTCCATTAGATTTGAGTAAATTGAATCAAGTACACAGAAGTGTGATCCTAGTATATGTTCCTTTTCAATATTCCATTTAAAATTAACCAACTCTAAGAAAAGCCAAATGCTATTTACAATAGTATCTTTCATAAGAGGGAAAACATAACTGATTTTGTCCATTATACAGCAACACTCAGACCACCCAGCTGTAGAAAATCTGCTAAATATTTTCCATTTGTTTTTATGACTATGTATTAATATATAGAAGTTTATTTTCCTACATGCGGTGATAGCCATCAACAGACTAAAATAAAATAATACCTCATTTAAATCTTAAATCTTTCATTAACTTTGTGAGTTAAGGGTCATTACTTGTGGTCATAATATACCTGAAATCTCTACTATGAAATCTCTGTTATGAAATCTCCACTGCATGAAGTAAAAAAAGAAAAATTCCTAAGAATTCCCCAGAAAATGCATCATCTCCAGTTCCCTGAGATTTTGGGTGTTGCCTTTCTGGAATTTACACCTACAAGATCTCATGTCGACATTCATCTTTCTGGAGAAGCAATTTTGCATAGTACTTAAGGCAAGGAATTTAGAATCAGAGTAGAGACTGAATTCCTCCTTCTCCACTTAATGGCTGTGAGATCAGGGACAAACTACTTCACTCCTCTCAGTTTGTTTCCTCATCTATGAAATGGGCGCCTATCTCATGAGCTGTTGTGTGGATTAACTGAGATAAAGTGTGTAAAGCACGTCAGTACTGAAACACACAAAAAATATGCATTCAATAATAGCCACTGTTGAGAAAAAAAAAATCATCACTGAAAAAAATACATAAATAATTACAGGGCCATTCCTACTTCGCAGCTTATACTTATATATTATGTGGTTATTATTTTTTCATATCTGTCCTACCCACCCTCCATGGACAGGGAGTCCCCTTGAGGACAGTGATTTTGTCTTATACTTTCATATTTAATTCAGATCTTGATACCAATCAATTCTTAAACAATTGCTTATAAATAAAACTGGACCTAGAAATTCATACGAGTCTATTGTTCCTTCCAGGATGCATAATGACATAGCTCTTTGTTGTGCTGTATGTAGCTGAAGTGCGTAAGGTATGGCATTGCCCTCTGAGAGCTTCAGTCACATGCCAGAATAAAAGAGGCAGCTGTTAGTGGTAAAGCAGGCTACACAGTGCGTTTTTCACTGGTAGAGGAGTTTAAGCTCTCATGGCAAGTAGTGAGTTAATGTTATTTCATTTTAAGTATTGACAGTGTTCTTAGCGATCAGTATAAAAGAAAGAGGCTGCAACATTTTTTGAGATATTGCATCAGAGATTTTGGTTCTGGGCTCCAACCCTTGCTGCATCAATTTACATTCTGAAGGTTATCTTCAAAGACAGAAGGGTGAGAAACAGGAAAGTTTAAAATAACATTTTCGAGGGGTTACTATATCTAAAAATCCTTATATTTTAAAATTGGCTTCACCTTGACAATAGGAACCTGATTGTGGTAAGAAACAGTCTTAATTCTTTTCCCCTTGAAAAATGTACTTTTCCAGTGTGGGAAAATGCACTAAGCTACTTTTAAAATTCTGTTCATGGATATTTCATAGACTGCCTAGACTTGCGGATTCCAAAAGGGTTAGCATTTCTCTCCTTGGGAATCCTGACTCAACTGCAGGCCCATTAATCATCCAACCAAACAGAATCCTAGTTAGAAGCTTTGAACACCTCCCACTTGTTTCTGACGGTGCCCCAGGGGCTTACCTGGTCTCGATAAAAGTCAGCAAACACGGAAGTTGGGTGCTCACTTACAGAGTGGAAAGAGGTTGACTAAAGTTAGATAACCTAACACTGGCCTGGCGGGTAAGGAAGACATGCTTATTCCGATGTAGGGGCAGAAGTAAAAGGATGACAGAATGAGTTTGCGACACTGAGGAAGGGAAAGGAGGAAGAGAAGAAACTTCAAGGTCAAGGGCAAAGTGTAGAGCAGAAGGTCCTCAATGGTCACTTTGGGTAAATGTTCTAATCAACCCTTGCAAATCATCCCAAGTTAAAAATCGAGAAAATCTCCTGCTCTTGACAGAAGGAACGGTTCTGTTTGAAATATGCTCCAGCACTCTTAGAACGACAGTGTCGGAGTCCCTTGGGTTCAGTCCTGGTTCTTCTTTTCTTTCCCTTCTGTAGACCTCTGTCTGCCCTTAGGCAACCTTGTTGAGTCACATGACTTCAATTAAGTTATACATCCTGCCTACTGAACGCTTTCCTGTGGGTATCTCAACCACTGAGCTGTATCATCTCTAATACAAGAACTTGATCATCAGCAAAGTAGGCTTCACTCCAGTTTTTCTTGTTTTAGTAAACGATGCCACTATCTATTTCCTTCTATTTTCCCTGACAACACCCAAGTCAAAGCAAGTGTCCTATCCTGTCTGGATAACTCTGTCACCCCAAATGGTTTTCTACAGCTAACTCTGTCCTCCTATCATCTATTCTCCTACTATAGCCAGAGTGATTTTTTTTTTCCCTTTCAAGGAAGAGGGTTTGATGATGATTCCTGAGTAAAGGTTTTACATGGTTTACCATTGCTCTTAAAATATAATCTTAAATTCTTAATGTACCCTAAGAGCCCAGCATAATCTGCATCCTTTCAACGACCACTTTTCCTCTCCCTCCCTACAAGGCAGACGTACCGGTGCCTTAAACATGCAAGGTCTCATCTGAGTGCTTTGCAAATACTCTTTTTCTACTCTAACCCACAGATGCTTTCACATGTAACTCCTACTCATCTCTCAAAACCTAACTTGCAATCCACTGTCTCTGAAAAGCTTTCTCCATGTCCTGGACCAGATCAAGTGTCTCCCTTAGTGTCCTTCTTCTTTTTCTATCCTGTAAGAGTCTTTGTGCATTTTTTGTATATTATCAATCTCTCCCTAACTAGTCTGTGAACTTAAATACGAGCAGAGGAGACGTCTGTAGCAGTGTCTACCTAATGGTCAGCAGCTAGCACAGTGCCTGGCATATAGCAGGGAAACAATAAATGTGGTATTTTTGGAGAACTCAGTAATGAAGGAAGTAGCTATATTGAAGGATCAACTAAAAATGGCAGCTGTATTAGTCAGGGTTCTCCAGGGAAACAGAACCAATGAGAGAGAGAGACAGAGACAGAGAGAGAGAAAGAGACAGAGAGATAGAGAGAAAGAGAAAGAGAGTTAGAGAGAGAGGGGAATGAGAGAGGGGAGAAGAATGAAAGAGAGGAGAATGAAGGAGAGAAATCGATTTATTATAAGAAATTGGCTCGTGTGATTATGGAGGCCAGCAAATCTCAAGATCTGATGCATGAATCAGCAAGCGGGAGACCCAGGAGTGTTGATGATTTAGTTCCTGTCCAAGTCCAAATGTCTAAGAACTAGGAAAGCCAAATCTCTAGTTCAAAGGCCATCAGGCAGGAAGAATTCTCTGGTACTTGGTGGTCATCCTTTTTGCTCTAGTCAGGCCTTCGACTGATTGGATGAGACCCACCCACATTGCACCCACCCACCCTGCTTTACTCAGTCTACTAATTTAAACGTTAATCCCATCCAAAACACTGTCACAGAAACACCCAGGATAACGTTTGACCAAATATCTGGGCACCCTGTAGCCCAGTCAAGTTGGCACATAAAATTAACTATTACATCAGTCAAACGGTGCCATGGGTTTGGCTTTTATTGGACATTAAATTCCCTTATGTCTCCAAAATATCAATGACAAAGCCAAAATCCTAACACAAAAAGGGTTTTAGTGGATTCAATTTGCCTGACATGGTGCTGGACAACTCTGTTTATGATTTTCTTTTCCTAACTACTGAGCTGTATTTTATTTCAAAACACAAAAAAGCCAAGAAAACAGTAGTAGAATAATCATGTTAGATGGTCCATGGGCTCTATCTAAATCCTCACCACCACCTCATATAAATGCCCAACAACTCTAACACAAGTCTATGTGTTTTATCAGATGTTTTGGAAGTTCTGCAAACAAGGTAAATTACAGCAAAGAAAAAATATATATACACCTGGACACTCAATACACTTTTTTTCTCAGAGACCGAGGGAAAGAATTGTAAATAAAAAGTTAGCGATTTACAAGGGTTTTCTTAAATGATGATCCGCAGTCTCTAGCTTTGTCTTCTCTGTAAATCCTTCCTCTTCTATCCATCCTCAAAGATGAGTCCCGTCAAGAGCCCTTTAAAGTGCAAATCTTCACCCTCATTTGGAAGAAATGTTCCACTCTGTCATAGGATCCATCGCCTTCCCCTATCCAGGGCTCACAGTGAAACCCAATTACACACTCCAGCACATTTTCTGAAGAGCATTCATTCTTGAAAAAGGCAACAGAGGCCTCCAGCAAAACACTGCACAGTGAGAGAGGGTCTTTTTGGTTTGGTTTTTTTTTTTTGCTTTTTCACTTCAATTTTTTTTTTTTTTTTTTTTTTTTTTTTTTTTAGTTTATTGGGGTGGCAATGGTTAGTAGAATTACATAGGTTTCAAGTGTACAATTCTATAATACATCATCTATATATATCACACTGTGTGTTCACCATCCAGGGTCGTTCTGACACTCCAAATCTAGTTGATCTCAATGGCTTTTAATTTTTCCATATGCTATGGACTGAATGTTTGTGTCCTTTCAAAATTCCCAGGTCAAACACCTACCCCACAATGTGATGGTTTTAGGAGGTGTGGCCTTTGCAAGGTAATTAGGTCATGAGGGTTAATGCTTCATGAATAGGATTAGTGCCCTTATAAAAATACACAAGAGAGTTCCTTTCCTTCTACACTCGGCCATGTGAGGAGGCCATGTGCCCCGGTGGAAACTTAATCTCAGATGTCCAGCCTCCAGAAAAGTGAGAAATAAATTTCTGTTGTTGATAAACCACCAGTCTATATAGTATTTGTTATAGGAACCCAGACTGATTAAGACACCAGACAAACAATATTTATTTTATCCCTACTACATGCCAGGTGTTATGCATTTTGAAGAGTCACCACTGTGTAGGTGAATATATGCCACTCACACTTTCAACTCTGAGAACACAATGCATACACACACACACACACACACACAAGCAAAAGCACTCTCATGGAATAACAATATTTTCCCAATGTAAATTTATCTGAAAACTTTTTCCTGCCCACAGTGCTGAGAGAATTTTACATTTTAATGCAGAAAAGTTTCACTTCCTTTGTATGTACTCTCTTGTTCACAGCAAGTCAGGCTCTATCTTTGCCTAAGAAACTAGCAGAGAAAAGTACATGTACGAGCCACATAAACATGTATTGCACATCACCTCTCCTAGGTACAAAAGGACTTCAAACAAAAACTGTGAAATTACCATTCGTGTCTTTTTGGCGGGGTTTGTTTACTTTGTTTCTCCTTTTATAATCCGAATTCCCCCCAGCCCCCACTTGCCCACAGAAGGGGAACAGAAAAGGGTAAGGAGGATGGGCTTTCCTTCCAGTTATACAAATATAGATTACGTAGATATATGTATATAAAATATATATATATACATATACTTACATAGTCGAACTTGATATATCTTAAAATGAAGTGTAACCTGTAAGACAAAAGCTCTTTGTCCAAATGCAAGTTTGCAAGCTGGGTTTTTAAAGCAGGATCATACTGCAGTCACCGGATTCCTGAAAGGTGACTTTCAGCCCCAACCACATTAGTCAGCTATTCAATTTTCTCAGTAACTTAGAGGTGATAATTGCTGCCAATTGTCCTGACATATGCTACCAGCTGCCTCTTTAAAGCAACAGTTACACAACTTGCCTTCTTTCAATTTGAATTTAGAAAAATGTTCTTCTTGAACAGTTCTCTTCCATTTTCAAACTCAAGTTTGGAATGGAAAGTTGGGAACTTCATATGTGCAGGAGGATCCAACAGCCATTCTTGATTGACATATTAAAGCCACTCTTTGCTAATACATAATTTTACCTTTTTCTCTGTCTTATTTTTTTTAGATTACTTGAAATGCTATCCTATTAGATCATATTTCTGTCATTTGTCATTGTAATTTCACACTACATCTGAAATACCACCACATTTTTTCCAAAGAATGTTCATTTAACACACACACACACACACACACACGCCTCACAACCACTGTGAATATGGTTTGTGAGGTAGGTAATATTAACCACAGTTCAGAGTAGGAGAAATGGAAGCTCAAAGAGATTAGAGTGTGAATATCCTTGATAAATCTTTCCTGAGCCCCTATTCTTCCATTACCCAAGAGTACTCTTGTACTATATCATCAGAGATTCAACGTTCAACTTTCACATGATGGCCTCATAAAATTCTCTTTAATTCCTCCCATTTATATGTGTTCCAAGCCTGTGATCCCAAATGTCTCTTGACCATTTTTTGTTGTATATTTGACTATAATTCAAACTGCACATCTCCTACGAGCTTTTTCTTCTTCACTAATTCCTGTTGCCATCACTTCAGTAGCCTACTCTGACTTAAAATCCTTCAGATTTTTAGGCATTCTACCTTCCTTTCCACATATAAAATTAATATGGTGTCCTCCTCCCCTCAGAAATTCAGTAGCTCCCATTTCAGACCACAACTGGCTGAAACTTCTCCCAGGCCCTTATCATCCTTTAATAACAGGCTGGAATCATCTTAACTACCTCATTTTCAGTTGCTACCCACCCATTTTCCTGATTCTAATCAATTTTCACACTTCACTGCTTTGGGAAGATAATCAGAATCATTCTCGAATGGATGCCTTTTATGTTTTTCTTTTTACCCAAAACAACTTTCCACCAATGACTCAGTCATCATTATTCTCTCCTTGTATATTTACAGAAATTAACGTCTATTCCAAAAATTCAACTATTCAATATTGTGTTATGCTACAGTGTTTTCTGAAAATTTATCTCATTTTGAGTTCTGTGGAGGAGGTGAAAATTTCCCTTCTTCCCTTAGTTCTTCTGGTTGGTCTAATAATCAAATTAACATGAGCCAGATTAACAGGATAAAATAACCAAATTTAATTACACATGTGTATATGGGGCCTTCGTAGGAATATGGGAATAAATCAAGCAAGTTTGGCTTATATGCCATCTTGAGCTAAGGAGAAAGCGGCGTAGAGGTTCAGGCTTCTAAGGTAAGAAGGCAACTTACATGGTGATGGAAAAGCAAATGCTTGGTCAAAAAATATTTGCTGGACCATCTTTAACTATGAGACACAGAAAGGACTTTGATTAAATGGGTCTTGCTAGGTTCTTCCCTATCACACCTCATGCATATTAAAATATAGTTACTATGATGACAGTTCCCTTCCTCGAGCGGGTTCTCTATCTAAATTTGAGGTGGTTAGTGGGAGGTCAAAATTCTTTCTGAGTCTTTTGTTTCTTAGAAGTAACCAGCCTAAAAAATATCTATATCCCTCCAAAAAGGCATATTTAGGGGTGAAACACTCTGCTCCCCTCCTCAGCTCCTTAAAGACAGAATGAAAATAGGAAATGGTGAATTCTATATCCTCTCCTAAGTACCCTACCCCAGATATTAGACACACTCAAACAATGTAGGTGGTAACTGTAGTTCTGGACAAAGAATCAGAAAGCTTAGTCACATAACTAGCTTACTGTGTGATTTTGGATAACTCACTTAACCCCCTGGGATTGTACAACCTCTGTCTACAAACATAAAAATATTAGACTAGAAAAAAACCTCAAAACACATACACTTCCCATCTTCATGATTCACCTACTGAATCATTCCCATCAGTATATAAATAAGTAGTGACGCCAACGCCTGGACCCCACATCACCTTCCACCTACGACTCTATTTTTCCAATCCCCTTTTAGGGCAAGGCTGCTCAGAAAAGTTTTCCATTCTTTCTAGATCCATTTCTTTACACCCATGTTTTCCTCAACCCATTCTAAAATGACATTTTGTTTCTTGTGTACTAGTATACTATGCTTGTCAAGGTAATCATTATGTCCATTTTACCAAATCCAATGATTAATTCTTAGTTCACATTTGACTGAAACTGCTAGCAGTATCTGACATAGTTGATCACTCTCTGTTTCTTGAAATACATGCCCAACCTGGCTTCTAGAGTACCGAACTTTCCTGAGATTTCTCCTACCTCACTAGCTGCTCCCTGTCAGTCTTCTTACTGGTTTCTTCTTTCTTCCGTCCTCATCACATTTCTCCTTTCAATCTACATTCATTCACTAATGACACATTCAAATTTAAATATCATCTATACACTTACCCTCAAACATATATCCACTTGTAACTTTTCATTTGTGCTCCAGAGTCATATACTACTTCTTATTAAATATCATCTCTTAGATATCTAATGGGTATTTCATGTTTAATAAACATGTCCAAAACAAAACCCTTGAATAAAACTTGCCTTTTTTAAAATCTCTCAATTTCCTCTTCCCTTATGCTACCGCATCTCAGTAAGTGGCAACACTTCTCATCCAGTCATTTAGGTCAAAAGCCTTGGAGACATGTTTTACTTCTGTCTTTTCTTGAAGCCACACATCTAATCTATTAGCAACTCCTATTTATCAAACTTGTGACACATATGCTGAATCCATTCTCTTCTCACCATCTCCATCACCACAGCACTGGTAGAGGCAGGGATGCTACTAGCCTAAATTGTCATTGTGCAAAGTTTTTAAAGGTACCCACTTTGGGCAGGCATGTAGGTGGATGAAAAAATGGGGCATCTGTGAGATTTAGAAAAATATGCTCCTGTGGGCACATGGCTTGGCAGCTGATGACTTTGCAAAAATTAGAAAAAAAAGGCTCTCTGCCCACTAGGTGCAAACAACCCTGTGGCAGGGCACAAAAACATGAAAAGCAGAGCTCTTGCTGTATTTCAGCCCCTACTTGGTCCCCAGCCCACACGACTATACTTAGTCCGGAGTCCGAGCCACCATTGTCTCTGCAATCATTTCCTGTCCACCTCCTCACTTTAACTGGTGTTCATTAAACTTCCAGAGTGGTATTTCTAAATTGTAACACTGATAAGGACTCTCTCTTTGACCAAACTGGAGTCAGGCTCCTTTGAGCCTTCTTCTCCAGGCCCCAACTTTGGGCTCTTTCCTTGGTCTGCTAAGTCCAATCTTAGCAAGAGTCCTATTGAGTCAGTTTAGTGAGAATCTCCCACCCTTGATGCCTGATCGACTTTCTCATCCCCACCTTTGGTATCTGATCACCCTTGATATCTAATCACTCTGGCCTGCCTTCAGCAAGAATCCTGTCAAGTTCGTTTAGCCAGAATTTCCCTTACCCCTGATGTTTCCTTTTAGTAATTTTCCATTCACTAACCTGCACCCTACACCTTGGCTATAAATGCCTCTTTGCCCTTGCCGTATCCGGAGTTGAGCCTAATCTTTCTCCCTTACTGCAACCCCCTCCCCCCCCCCATTGCAACAGTCCCTTCTTGAATGAGGTCTTCCTTATCATCTTTAACAAGTATCACAAAGAGGTTTTTCTTCCAAACAGATCTCAGCACATCCTGACTAAAGATCTCCAATGACTTCCCAACACGCTCAGAACACAATGCAAATTCCTTACCATAGCTCACCTGGCCTGTGTGATATCATCCTTCCTCTTTATTTCATCTATCTACATTACCTACCATATCCGTGCTCATCTAGCCACATGACTTTCTTGCTATTTCTCTAGCACACCAAGCTCATTTTACCTCAGACTTCACATGCTGCTCCTTCTACATACAGTCACCTTCTCTAAGATCTTTGCAGAGACGACTGCTTCAATTTATTCCAGTTATCTTAAAAAAAATCCCCTCCTACCTTATATCTAAAATAGCGTACAGACACACTTTCACTCTCTATCCTCTTAGCCCTCTTTGTTTTCATAGAATTTATCACAACATGATATATTTTATACTAATTCATTTATTTTTTATTATTTACTTTTCCCTTTACATTTTATAGTTATTAAAGGAGCTCATATCTACCTCGCATCCATCTTATTCACCACTATATCCTCCAATGTCTAGAAAAAAGACTGGCATTAGTAGATAACCAACACTTGTTGAGTGAATGAATGATACTTGTCATGTTTATATACCACCCTTACTATTATTTATTACATCGTTTTATTTCAACTGAATACCTTTGTTAATTAATTGGCTATATTTTAAATGAAAAAAATGAAAGTAACTAATTAACAGTCGGATGCATCACAAATAAAAGCAATTCAAAAAAAAGGATATATTGAAAACAAAATAGTATTATTGCATTTCAGTTAGCTATTTTTCAAGTCAGACTCTGAGTTTGGGCCTCCCTCTGGTACAAAAGGAGATTACAATATATTGGAGAGATCATAAGGACTCACCAGCACCAAATTCACTTTCTTCTCCTGAGGAAATCAAAGCAATTGAGAGAAAACTAAAAAGCAATGATTTTTTGCTATGAGATTCGAACTTATTGAATGCCATGCCATTAGACTACTTAAAAGCATCACACATGTCATCAGTAGTGACTTTTCCCACAGTGGGATGGCCTGCACCAGATGGTTAAGCCCTCACACATTGGATTCTAGGACTCTAAGAAATAAAAGCAGCTTACCAAGGTTCACTCAACTGTTCAACTGTTAGACTAAACATTGGAACGAGATTTTCTGACCCTAGTTTAGGGTTCTGTCCACTTAATTGACCAGCTCCCCCAACTGACATCAAAACTATATCTACCATCTTTCTATACACCTGTCACCTGGCTTTGGCCTTCCCTCAAGTGATAGGATATTCCAAGTCTCTAGCCATAAATTGCACTCAGAGCTTACCCACGGGTTAAATCAAGGTCTAGGAGAATAACAAATTTTACAATCCTTAATGCAAAGTCAATAACACAACAGGGCTCTTTTTTAAAGAGCTTACATCATTTGCATATGTGAAATAAAGTTGATGTACAAGCAGACAGAAACAGATGCTTCTGCCATCATTTACTATGAGACCTGTTTATCCATGCTAGTAAACAGAAGGCTATCAACTACAGAGGCCATAGGTGAAAATGGTCTTATATTTTAGAACCCACTGAATATAAAATGTCTCCAAACTTTTCCCAAAATGCATTTTGTTTCATTCATTTGAATGCTATACATATCTGTATCGGGTTAAGTTATAAACCTCACTGTTTCATGTTTGTCCACAAGTTGATATTTTCACTCCTGCTTGTAAGATATAAGTATCCAGATTGAAAACCTGAGTTTCTGACCACCCTAGGCCTAATAAATATTGATTCATTACAAATGGTTGTCACAGCAATAAGCCGAGTACTGCAAAATCAAAATAGACAGAATAATACATCCATATAAAATTTAGATAACTTAAAATATCCAATCAAGAATATTTAAGATAAAATTCTAAATGCGCTATAGTATAAGGGTGATTTAAATGTCTGTATTTACTAGGTTTTTCAGCCTTAATTTATTCATTTACTCAGTAATCATTTGTTGTTCGGAAGCATGATGAACAAGGTATGGTGAAGAGGGCAAGAAATTTGGTATCATATACTCCCGGGTTCATAGGTGATGAACAGTTGTTGACTCACAGTGTGAAAAAGCATCACATTCCTTCCCAGTTTAGTGCCATACACATGATTTCTCAACCTAGAAAGCTGGCTACAATTCTACTACCTTCTGGTGTCTCCTCTTTCCTTCTCATCCTTCAGACCTAAGTCCAAAGGTCACTTCTGAAGAGGAGTCTATACTGATTATCCCTAAGACATACAGTTAGTCTTAATTCCCGATGTCCTGTTTATTTCCTTCCTGGTACTTATTGCTGTTTATATAATCACCCCGTGTACGTGTGTGTGTGTGTGTGTGTGTATTCATCTCCCTCCACTGCTAGACTTCAAGGGGACTGGAACACATCGTTCTTGTTACTAATATCCCTAGTTCCGCGTCTGATACCTAGCACTTAGTAAACACTCAAATATATGTGTTCAATAAATGAATGCAGATACAGTGTTGAACAATAAGAACACATCTCTTTCACTTACAAAAATAATATTCCGAAGTGCAAAACACATAGTAAACAAATTAAGAAACAATTGTTCAATTATAATTAAGATAGCATCAAATATGTAAAAGATGCTAAAGACATATATTTAGGAATGAAGAAATGTGTATAATTGGGTGAGCACGATATCAAGGAATGTTCAAAGTGCTTCATGAACAAAGATGGTGGAGAGAAAGATTTTTTTTTTCCCTAACTAGACAGAGATGGGAAACCTGAGATTACATGGAGTACCTGACATTCTGATGTAGGACCTGGAAATAACCGTAATATTTTCAGAAGCTGAAAGGATAAGAGAGTATTCTATGACAGAGGGCTTATAGTAAACAGACTCACATTTTCCACAGAATATATGCCAAAGATAGGAAGGAATGCCAAACAGGGGAAAAAGATGAACATAGAACAAAAGTAACTTACTAGAACTTCAGGTTCAGCTCTGACATGTAAAGAGTTTGCAACTGTCAATCTTATCCAGACACACATACACACACACACACACACACACACACACACAGCTGAACATGTGAACAAACTGAACATCAATGACTTTTCTTGGACTTAACAAAGAATTGAGCTTCAAGGGTAAACTGCCGGCCTGAAATCTCAAGAGAGAGGCTCATCTGGAGAAATAAAGCCACGATCTGCTTTGTCTTCTGGACAGAAGCTATCATAAATTTAAATGGTGTATTGCTTTGGGTGGCTTAAAGTCCTCTGTTTTCACAGGGCTGTATTTATCTGTGTGTCACTGTATCTTCCCTCTGAGTGGTGCCTCTTTCTGCTGCAATATAGATAGGCTGAGAATTTTCCAAATCTTCAAGTCTGGTTCTCTTTTGCTTAACATTTTTTTCCTCAATTCTTCCCTTTTCTCTCTCATTTTACCATAATCAGAAATCTCCCTCGCCTTTCTCTTATAAAGACACCAGTCCTTGGATTTAAATCCAGTATAACCTCTCCCTAACTCGATTACATCTGCAAAGACCTTATTTCCAAATATGGTCTCATTTACAACCAGAGGGGTGAAGACTGGATTGGCCTGAAGCGAGCTAGAAACTGCTGAGCTCCCAAGTGTTGGAGTAGCCAATGAAAACAACAAGCCAAATGAAAGTAACCGTCAATTCTTTAATGACCTATTGCAATAGTGTTATATAAGAGCCTAAACCAGAGAAAACACTGACTCTCTCCTGTTCTAGTTTCCGCCATGGAATGGTGCTTGTGGAGGCCCAGATGGACCAGAGCAGACACAGGGAGCTTTCTCAATGTGGAGAGAGCCCACCCACAAAAAGTTCCTGCAGCTTTTTTGGACCTGGGGGTTAGAGGGAGAATATAGAAAAGAGCTAGGAATGGAAAAGTACTGAATACTGATGTGTCTTAAAGGGACCCTCCCCCCAAGGAAGGAGGTTTGGGCAGATGTGTCAGAGGAAGGCCCTGATCAAAAGGCTTTCGAATGCAAGGGCTTAGGCGAGGAATACAGACATTTGTAAGACGATGGTTGGCCAGAAGGGCCGGAGTCTTTGACTGCAGCTTCCTTCAGAGACTATGCACCAAGCCTGGTGCGGGGAAGTCGGCTTTTCCATGTGAGGCTTGGCAGGTAAAGTCTTTGTAATTGCCTAGGTTTGGTCCTGCAAAACCACATACAGTTTTTGCTTTGTTTTGTTTTGTTTAATCAGGATCTGGATTCCTCAAGGACTTGAACACACCTTTTTGGGGGTGAGGGTGGGGGAGGAGACACAAGAGAAACTCCTGAGGCTGCATGCAGTCAAGGCAACAAGATGCTATCATGGGCTTTACCTCCAGGAATCCCACCAAGCGCTCACAGTGAAGATCTAAAAATCCTCTCTTCGCTCTGACAGATGAAAGAAGAAATAATCGACGTGAAATACACCCAGAGCCTTCTCTATAACACAGAGAAAAAAGCCTTCCCAGAACTGTCTCCTAGCTGAGGGGAGGTGATTCTTCTCACTTCAGTGCCCTTGAGCCTTCCTGTCTAAGAATGAAAACTCCTCGTCAACAAGGCACAGGGTTTCAAGGAAAAACACTGGGAAGACTGCAGACAAGAAAAGCAGTAGAGGACAGGAAGAATGAAAGGTATACCCCTGGTAAAACAACTGTGTAGGTCACGGCCCCAAGATACAAGGCTACTAAAAGAAAGATTGAAATTTAATTAGAAAATTATGTAATGCTCCTCCTCCCCATACCCTACCGCCACACCAAAAGGCTCTAGTATAACAACATGGATTAGAGTTGAAAGAACTACAAGTAGATTCTCACTGAAGGAGTACTTAGGGAAACTCAAAAATCAAGAAAGGAGACAAAAGCAAAGACCCAGAGGAACTGGAGTCTCTGGCACCTATAGGTAGAGCAATCATTAAATATAATCCAACTCTTAGGCGAATGCCCAAATCCTCATACCAAAGGCCTAGTTACCTCACTTTCTATTGCCTAATACAGTAGCTTTCAACAAAACATTACAAGCATGCCTAAAGCTAGAAAAAACACGGGCTGAAGAGACAAAGCAATCATCTGAACCAGATTCAGGTATGACACAGCCATTGGGATTGCCAGACAGATAACTCAAAGCAACTATGATTGTATACTAAGTAAGGGATTAATGAAAAAATAGAGTCCATGTAAGATGGATAATGTAAGGAGAGAGATGAAAACTCTAAGAAAGAATCAAAAGGAAATGCTAGAAATAAAAAACACAGTAACAGAAACAAAGAATGCCTTTGATGGACTCTTTAATAGATTCAACATAGCCAAGAAAAGACTTTGTGAACTTGAATGTAGGTTAATATATAGTGCAGGTGATAAAGACAGAGTACTAGTCTAGATGGATCCATTATGTAATGGATTAGAGCTGGAGATATCAGTATGAAGTTAGTCTCGCTTAACACAGATACAGATGGTTACAATATAGAAATATTTGTAGATGTGTGTATATACAAACACAAGGATTTCCTTGATCTATCAGCTGAGCGGACCTGGAGACCACGGTACCCAGCACCCAGACCTTGTTTTCTAACATTGTTCTCCAATGTCAGAAACCAGGGATCCTTGCAGAAACAGTTGGTTTCAAGAGTGTGACCGGAAATATACAAAATGATCTGGGAGCACCTCAGCACCTTGTAGTGCCAGCAAGCAAGGGCTAAAACCACACACACACACACACACACACACACAATAAGGGTATATAAAGAACAGGACCAACTGAAAGAGATCACAGTGGCCAACACTGGAACAATCTGAGCAACAAAATAAAGAAATAGTCTATTACAATCCAAAGCATAAAAATGCATATTCACCAGCCCACACTGATATTAATAAATTATTGAATAAATAGAGGAGGACAAATCTGTTCAGAATTCCAAATTATTTGTGTATATACTGCCCCCTCCAAGAGACTGAGCATAACTCCCCACTCCTTCAGTACGGGCTGCTCAAAAGGGATTTTCCCAAAGAGAAAAGATGGAAAAAGAATTACTTTATAGCAGAGGAACCTGACAGCCACTGCCTCTGCCCGGTGACCAAGGTAAGTATCAACAGTAATAATTCATGTTAATAGGATGTGATGAGAATCAAAGTTTATCTCTTTGTTCGTCCTCCCAAGAACACGTTACTCCAGGCTAATCATAAGAAAAACATCAGAAGAATTCCATTTGAGGGATTGCTACAAGGCACCTGACCAGTATTCCTGAAACCTGTCAAGGACACTGGAAACAAGGCAAGCCTGAGAAACTTTAACAGGCGAAGTACCGAAGGAGACATTACAACTAATGCGGCATCCTGGATGGGATCCTGGAACAACAACACAAAGTCATTAGGTTAAAATGAAAGGAATCTGAATAAAGTTTAGACTTTAGTTAATAATAATGGATCAATATTGATTAATGAATTCTGACAAATATATAATACTTATATATTAGTAATGCGAAACTGAGTGTGAGGTAAAT
The DNA here is from genome assembly GCF_004115265.2 of Rhinolophus ferrumequinum. Taxonomy (NCBI): domain Eukaryota; kingdom Metazoa; phylum Chordata; class Mammalia; order Chiroptera; family Rhinolophidae; genus Rhinolophus; species Rhinolophus ferrumequinum. The sequence continues at coordinate 31,448,691 of NC_046307.1, forward strand.
GAGAGCTCTTTGCTATCTTCACAATTTTGCTGTAAATCTAAAACTATTTTAAACTTAAAAGATTATTTCCAAAAAAAAATAAGCATTTTTAATGAGCACTTGCGAACTATATCCTATGTATATTATTTAAAACTCTCCCTCTATAACACTCCCAAATAGGTATGGAAGAAAAAAGGACAAATAAAACTCATGTAAAGATAGTGATACTAAAGCAATTGCTTCTCAAATCCAAATTCTTATCTTCATTATTTCACTCACAAAAATGTGCCACCATATTCCTGAGAGCCAGAGAAAGGCTTTGTCTTGGCAGGAAAGGGGAAAGAGAGAGAGCGGGGTTCACAAATTTAAATTAAAAATGTGCACTCCTCTACTTTTATGCTAGCCTTAAGTGATATGATTCTGGGTATATTTTCTGTCTTCTTCTGAGATAGAATTACTCAAAGCATAGCACAAGTCCATGGCAGACGCAAAGATCATTCTAGGTGGAGCATTATATGAAATAGATGAATGCGGTACGCTTATCTTAAGGAAATGGCCTGAAATCTAATTTCAAAGCAGCCCTTAAGAGAAAGTCATCTACAGAATACGCATTAAACAAAGGAAAAGAGCTCTGTGAAAATCACTTTGTTCCAGCAGACAACAAGAATTCCTCAGAACTTATTTTTATATTTACCTTCAATTTATCATAGACAGTGTTAATTTAGACACAAATAATATGTAAAAAGGGTGGAGGTGGAATTCAGATGGTTGAAAATTAGGGAAGATTGCTCTATGGGATTCTGGTAAATAGTCTTAATTTTATTAGCCATAACAATAATCCCTTTAACTAACTAGGAAAAAAGTTTTTTGAAAGACAACCTACTTTTCTTCTGGCTTTGGTGCCTCACACACATGCACATAGTAAGAAATGCATTAGTAAAAAGGGAAATAAAATCACACATTATGCCCCCTGAAGAGAAGGGAGTGAATTTCTATGGTCATTCACAAATTCAATCCTTCATTCATTCAACAAATACTTATTGAGCATTTGCTACACAGCAAACATTGTTTTATCAGCTATTTGGACGCTACAGTGACCAAGCCAAAATAGTCTGGAAATTTTAATTTTTAGCAGGCTATTCTGATGACTTTGATAATCCTTCAGGTGTAGGAAGCACCAGTCTCTGTTACACGGATATTTAATTACATTGATATGTTCATTAACGCTGCCCTCGTGGGACATGTATTTTCCATGTGGGAGAAGGTAGACAACAAACAAATTAACAAATAAATACACGATATGACAAATAATAAGTACTATACAGAAAAATAAATCATGGTGGTACCAATTTAGGGCAGGTGGTGTTACTTTATATCCAGTAACCAGGAAATTCCCACCGATAAGGTGGCATTTAAACAATGTCAGAAAAAAGGGGAGGGAATGAGTCATGAGCTATCTGGGAAAAGCGTGTTACAGGAACAGGGATAAGGGAAGACCCTGGAGCAGGGGCCTAAATGGAATGTTTAAGGAACAGCAAGGAGACCGGGTTGGGAAACAGAGCCCTATGGAGAGGAGTAAGAAATGAGGTTAGAGAAGTAGGGGAGGGGCTGATCTTGAAAGCTTACTAGTCCATTTAAATGTCTTTGGTATTTATTCTGAATGAAATGGGAGGCCAGTTGATGATTTTGAAGTGAAGGGCATGATCTAACTTGTTTTTTTTAAAAAAAAAAAAATTTCCTCTGCCTGGTGTGTTGAGCATAGACAATAGGAGGAGCAAGTCTGGAAACAGGAAGATTAGTCACATGACCAAGGCCATCATGTGGGCAAAAAAATGGGCAGGTTGAACTAAGGTGATCATAATGAAAGTGGTTAAGAAATGCATCAAATCTGTATGTATTTTCACAGTAGAACCAGCAGGATTTCCTGAAAGCTTAGATGTGGACTTTAGGGGGAAAATAGAAAGTGAAGGATAATGTTATAATTTTGGTTGTTGTTCAGTTTATTTTTTCTTTGTTTTTTCTTGTTTTTGTTTTTTGTTTAATTTGGTCTAAGCAACTGGAAGGAAAGTGTTTCCATTTATTAAAACAGGGAAGACTCTTGGAAGAGCACAGCTGGGGAGCAAAGGCCAGAAATCAGAGAACAGTTTGGGACATACAATATTAAGTTTGATAAGTATGCAACCTATTGAAGTGAAAATGACAAAGAGACATTTGAATCTGACTTATAAGTCTGGAGTTCAGGGAAAAGGGTCAAGGTTGGACAAAGTCATTCTGGAGTTGTTAATTTTAGAAGGTATTAATGCCATAAGATCTGATGAAATCACAAGGTGAGGGATTGTGGATAAAGAAAAGGCATGGTCTATGGATGTAGCCCTGAGGCATCCCAAAGAAGTTAGGGAAATGAGAGAAGGAACTACCAAAGACTGAGAAAAAGTACTCACTGGTACAGAAAAAGGATCCATAAAGAATGGTGTCTCCAAAGCTAAGACGAAAAGTAGGGAACGAGCACCTGCGTCAAATGATCTGCATGGTCAAATACGATAAGAATTAATGATTGGTCTTTATTAGGTGAGCAAAAGAAAAGTCAGTAATGACTTTGACAAGCACATTGTTGACGGAATGAGGGGAGAAATGCCAAGAAAGAATGGGAACAGAGAACTTGGTAGCAGGTAAAATAGACAGCTTTTGTAGAAGTTTTGTTACAGGGGAGCTAAGGAATAGAATGGGAGCTAGAGGAGGAAGTACAACCAAGAGTTTTTTTTTTAAGTGGGTAATATTCCATCATATTATTATGCTCATAAAAAATATATGGCGGGGAAACTGATTACAGGAGAGAGAACTGTTAGAATGACATTCTTGAAAAAGCACAGGAAAATGCGATCCAGTGGACCAGGGGAAATGTTGGCCTTAAGCAGGAGAACAAATAGTTTTTCCACAGCAACAGAAGAGAAAGCAGGACAAGTGGATACAAATGCACATAGGCTCATACATGTGGTAGCATTGAATGGTTCCCCACACCACACCTCAAAACCCCTAAAAATCAACTTTCCATTTGACATGAAGGAAAGATGGGTCATTATTCTGTTTTTCCACCAATACCCTTTATTATAGGATTCTAATTGGACTTAAGCTCTGAATGAACATAATTTTACACAGGTGTTCTAACTCAATTAGCTAGAAAGGAAAAGTACAAAAAAGCAATATTCAATAATGTAGTCAATCAAAACTATCTTGCCTGCAAATGTTCCCTGATAATGAATGAAAGAGGGAGCAAAGTTGGAAAGCTTTTTCCCACTTGAATACGCTACTCATAGTATTTTTAATGTTAGCCATATGACTAATAATAACATAACGCAACAATGTATAATTTCCTCTGACTATAGTTGGTCCCAACTCTAGCATGAGGCAATTGATAGTGACCTTAGTCGATGGTGCCATATCTCTTTCAACTTTCTCATACAATTTGACTTAGGAGTCCTTGGATTATGGTAAATTTGATATTTAAATGGTATTTTAAAAGCTGTAAAAACATATAATACACTGAAATGGTGCTCATATGGATGGAATCCAAATGGTGATTAGCTCTACCTGCTACTCCTCTTTAAGCTGAAGTCCCTGGAATGCTGAAGCATTAGTTCTGGATCAGGGTCAGACTTGATCAACATCCAAAATAAATCAATACTATAGGAAAAGTTTAACAAGACCGGCCATTAAGCCCTTGAGAACAACTTGTGTTTGCATTTCTCATTCTGACGAGTTAACAAAAAATACAGAATAATGAAACTACACTCTTAAACTTCAAGCTGATTTTCCCATAGACCACAAGCATAGGCAGCAAATTCTCCATATTCAATGGCTTACGAATAGCACCTCTAAATGCAAAAATACCTTTGCTCTATTTGAAAAGATATGATATTTACATATAAAGCCAGTAATTTTTCACATCTCATTCAAAAATTATGACTGAGCCAAAACCTGCAATTACTTTATTTCCATTAGTGTTCAGAATCAGTCATTCTTCTCTTTCTAATATAAGTGCTATATTGCTTCTTTCTCTTTCCAAATTGGCAGACTCAGAGTCACCCTAAAAGCAGACCAATTCTTTTTGGCAATACAAAATTAACTTGTTTAACTTCCAAATACTTAAAGCTCTTCTAAGTTGGACCTCAACTTTACCCATCATGTAGGTACCTCTCCTTCACCATGGCTAAATGAGAATATAAAATACTTAGCTCTGAAAAGCTAAGTATTTAGCTTTTCATATTACATATTGCCATTATGTAATATGCAATAGTGTCACCTTTTGGTACATTACTTGCTGAATCATTAATAAATACACAAATCTGCACAAAGTACATGTCATTGGAAAAAAACAGGAAATATCTGAAAGAAATGCAAGCGCTTGACAATCAGGAGAGAGGGTGTCTTAAAGGACAAGTTGATCTTTACAAGTGATCTAATCTGCAAGAATCATTAATATTTATCCAATTATTTAGGACACAATTTTTATTTTTCACTGAAGGCATCATGAGAATACTTGTAATAAACATTTTAGTAGTTACAATACCACTTCTGTTTACCTAAATAAGAATATCTCTCAGTTTATATATGTGCCCACAACCAAATTCCAACACAAAAAACCAAATGTGCAGTGCAGTTTTCATAACATTAACCAATTTATTGTTATGTATCTCCATAGATGTAAGAAAAAAATATTTTAACATTTTTAAATATCTGTGTCATGAGGAACTGCAGCAGAAGTAACTGGAAATATAATTATGCTCAATATAATTAGCAGATATATAATTCCACATTAATATAGTAATATAAATACATAAATGTTTCTAATCGTAGTTTTGTACCTATGGGCCCAAATCTAGCTTTTCTAACATTTTTCCTAAGTAGAAATTTCATGTATGAGTCAAAGCGAAAACTCAAAAGAAAGTACGGATGGAAATGAGTCAGGAAGTCTTTGAAAAATGCTATTTTAAAACGTGCCTAATTTTCTTATCCATATTAATAGAAAACAATTCTGTCTCCATAATGTTATCTAACACTATAAATGCAAAGCTAATAGCATAAGTCGAAAGCCTTTCACTATTCTAGAAGCTTCTCTTCTGGGTTCAGACCCCCTTTCTTCACTCCTCATGTCCTGTCTGTTTTTTTTTTTTTTTTTTTTTTTTTTTTTTTTTTTTTTTAATTTTATTGGGGTGACAATTGTTAGTAGAATTTCCTGTCTGTTTTGAGAGTACATGGAGGGTGCAGAATTCTCAGCACTAATTCACGCATCAGAACAAGAGCTGTTCATTCGGAATCTACCTTTGCCACAAGGAGGAGCTCAGTCCCACAGCTCCTGAGAACTACTGCATGGCTTAGATTTCATTATTTACAATGTGTGTTCCTATAAAGGCAATTCAGAAAGCAGGATCAATGGGAATGCTCTGGAGTTTCCATTTGCAGTATGAATACTGACAGCAGCATGCAATGCCCACTGCAGTGAACCATGGTGATTGTTCGCACAAGGCATAAAAGGGAGGAGCAAGATACTGCTTAGCATCAACCAAAATGTGAACATAATTCCTTTCCTCTTGCTTTCTACTCTATGCTCTAAGCCTGTAGATACTCAACAGATGACATAATCAATAATTCTGTAGACCCCAGTAAACGCAGGCAGTATTTTTTCATGAAAAAGTATGACTGTATGACTGTATTGTCTCCCCATGAATCAGTAATGCATGAAAATTTGTTTTTTTTATATACATTTTAATGGCAACATAGTTGAGTAGGGAAAAGATGACACTTATGATTGAGAGCTTCCGTCTACCTCAAGTCAGCAAAAATTGATGCTTGCAATCCTGTCATTTTTCAGGTTCCCTTGCTAGGATATGGGGATGGAAGCTGATTACAAACAAGTGCTGGGAGATTCTGATTGCGAGAATGCAGATACAAGTTTATAGCACATGGTCAAAGGCAGTATACCCTGTCCAGTCGATCCCAACACACTCCTCTCCTTAAGGTCACAGGGAATAAGGCAGTAACATCTGCGAGCTAACACGTTCACTAGAGATTGTCTTTGGGACTGAGTCAAGTCTCCAAGCAGAATTTAAACAAGCATGTATCCCAGCAGTACAGTCTTTTTTCGTCTTTTGCTTGCATTTGTTTCAGCAGAAGCAGGGATCCACCTAACACCTTTCCATCCCACTCATGGTGGCTACATTGGAAACAAGAGTGCATATCTAATTGACTTATTCACTCTGTGAGGGAAAAGGAAAAAAAAAAAGCACAGTCTCCTTTCCACGGTACAAGTTCCTGTTTTGTTTTGTTTTCTTTGCTCATTGAGGCAAAGCTCCGCAATCAAAAGAAGAAGAAAAACGTCAAGGAAGACAAAAAGGAAGAGGAGGAGGAGAAGGAGAAGGAAAAGAGAGAAGGAGGGGTAGAAGGAGGGAGGGAGAGAAGTAGAGAGAGACAGAGATAGAGAGAGAGAGGAAAACAAAACAAAACAAAACCTGTTAATGAGTACAAGTTCCAGTGCCTTCTCTGAGAACGTTTTACTGTAGAAAGTTTCTAATTACCCTTCATTTAAACTATTCACTAGATTCATAGACCTGTTCCATCCCCTCTGATAAACTCACCAAGCTAATAGCCATGGCAGGATGAACTTACTGGCATCTTCCTAGCACTCTGTCCAATGATGGGCCCACCAGTTGGGCTGTACCGGTACCAAGAGTCAATTGCGTTTGTTTGTTCCTACCCTGCTTATACCTGCTGAACTTGTTAACGTGATTAAAGCACCTAATGAACTATTGTGTAAACCACTGAAATAGGAGTTCAAAAAGAATGAAAAGTGTTTTTCTGTGAAAACCAAGTTGAATATTTTGAAAAGATATTCTCAACAGGACCACTATCAAGAATTACTGTTGAATCAGGTGTAAATGAGACGGGGAATCATAAAAACCTAGCTAGAATGTGGAAGTAGGCAGCTTCACAGATATTTTAAAATTCTGACTCTTTTTACAGGAATGGAACCTGGAAATAGAATATTTAAAACACAGCTTCATGAATGTAGTTTAGTCAAGAATAAAGATACAGAACTCCAATCAGTGGAGCTCCCCTCAAAGAAAGGCCTCAGATTATGTTAGTGAGATTGGCAAATGAATAATGAATATATATCGAAATGTTTTACATTAAAAGAAAAGATTGAAGTTAAGTGTTTGTTCCTTTTTTTTTTTTTTTTTTTTCATGATTCTTTCCCAAAATGACTCTTTCAATTAACCTACTGCTCATTGTTCCTGGCTGCCTCAGGAAAGAGGTCTGCTTCTATTTTTCTAATCCGAACCACACTGCACTTTCTCCTGTGACTCTGCTTCCTCCAAGTACCTATTAGGAAATCTCCCTGTAGCGTGACTTAAAATGTGGCCAAGTAAAAAGATAGCAAGTCTTTGCATTCTAAAAGTGAGTAGTGATAAGGAATCCTATCAACCTGCATGAATTAAGATTTCATTCTGGCTTCAATTTACTTCCAACCCTGTTATCATTCTGTGACATTTTGCACTACTGGTGGGGAGAGGTGGCTAAGTCGTTGGTGCAGATGTAATTTATGGCAATTTAAACTGCGTCAAGAAGTTAATAACTTTGGAATAATGCATGCACCTCATACTGAGTTTAATCAGGGTTTATTAAAAGGTGGGTTACTTATGCCTTTTTGCCCTTCATGTATCCTCATTTAAAAACAAGTTTACCAGGGATTAAACGAAAGCCCTCCTAAGGCTCTTAGTATTTTCTGAATTGTAAGCTTTTTATAAAAATGACTTGTTAGAACATAAATGGTTAACAAAGATTCCACAGTTCCCCATCATCACTCCTCAGGTACATTATCAGCAAAAAGCACATTTCTCTTTACTCTGAAATTGTAGAAATGACACCGTTGTGAAGCCTCTGGGACTCTTCACAAAACATGAATATTCAGCACCAAGAACAGAAGCTTCAGCGCATTACATTAAATGTAACCTTAAGAGGAGTTTATCATTTTGTAAGTCATTTGCATTTCCCCCCCTCCGCCCCCAAACTTCCCTTCCCAACTGTGGAAGATGACTGGGCATCTCTACTCAGTCAGCATAAATTTTCCTATATCTCAGTGAAAAGGCAAATGGATGCTTTCACTGGTACTCCAGGGTGCGGCGCATGGGTCAGTCACATGTAACAGCCATGCAACCACCCAACAGCCAGTACTACAGGAGATAAGGTTATCACTGACAAGCTCACAATACCATTCAAGTCCTGTAAGAGGAAGTATGTGTTAAGAATTCTCAAGTAGGATTGTTTGGTTCCAAGTATCAGAAACCCAGCTGAAGCTGGTTTCAGCAACAGCAGGAATATATTGTTATACTTAACCTAGAAGTTATAGGGGAGTGGACTGGTCTTAGGCACAGATGATTGAGGGGTTCAATGTCGTCATGCCTCTTACTCCTTTCCTCACCTCTGCTCTCCCAGATAGCCCCCACTGTATAAAGGCAGAGATGATGTATGTGGTCCTCAGAGCCGTCAGATTCAGCAAAAAGAACATCCCTGAGTGTCTATGCCAGCCTCTTGATTGTGCCATCCCTATTTGGGTTATATGGCAATGATTCTGGCAGGGACCTTGGGGCCAAGTAACTAAGAAGACTTCCAGGATTTCAGGATATGGGGAGGAGGAGGAGAAGGAGGAGGAGGAAAAGGAGGAGGAGGAAAAGGAGGAGGAGGAGGAGGAAACAAAGAAAAATAAAAGAAAAAGAACACAGTTCCCCCAAAAAAAGATGCAAAAAATAAAGTAGTCAATGTCCACAAGTATCCTTTAAAAGAGCCAAGAGAAATAGCAGGCAAGGAGCATATATGTGGGGTAATGAAAAGGATACAAGCTTTGGAGCCATGGTTCTGTCTTTGAAAACTGTTCCTACCACCTACAAACAGTGAATGCCTCAGTCACTCATCTCTAATCATCTTTTCCCACCTGCAAATCACATCTTAGCTTGCAAAATTATTTTAAGAATTAGATATCCTCTTTGTAAAACACCTAGCATAGGGCCTGCCAGATAATACATGTTCATTAAAGAGTAGTTCTTATTGTTTGGATGAGGAAAAGGAGCTGAGATTAATTCCAAATCTCAAGCAAAAAGCAGATAGTTGAAAAGTTAAGAAAAAAATATAAAGTTTACTCTCTCTAACAAGGAATAAATAAATGACCATATTGCTTTGAAATAGTTTAAATAAAAATCAGCATAAATTTATAAAATAGCAATTATATTTAATATAAACATCAATGTATTTTTATAGGGTGAACTATTATAGTGACTCATTTACAAACCAAGCATGTGCCCACAGTGTGTAGTTGCAATAAATATGTGACAAATTTTTTGTCTCAATATTCACATTGATATTCAATACACACTGAATAATTAGCACAATGCAAAATGGGCCAAATGTGTTTCCAAAAACAGAACTAAGAGAAGGCAGCAGCAAAGGCTTATGGGTGAGTAGGGCTATTTAGAGTTTGAAATCCCATCTTTGGCTCTCACACTAACCTCCTCTGTGACCTTGCCTGCCAGTCCATTAACTTAATGCTCCCTTCATCTGCGAATGAGGAAGCAACTGGTCTCCAATCCCCTCCAAAACATAGTTCGCGTTTGAGAACATCGTAGGAAAAAGGAAGAAGGTGTATTTCAACCCTTGAATTTCACCTCACTTCCCAGGACAATTTTATTAAATGAGCAATTAATTAATACAGACCTATCCTTCTCATTAGTTGCATTATATGTTAATTGGCTTTTAATGTGTAAGAACAAATCTATTCAATAGGTATATTTCATAGTTAATAAAGGAATTCAAATCCACAGAATCACAGAGCTATAGAACCAAAGGTGATCCTAGAACTAACTGGTCTATCCTCTTCGTTTTTGATACAACGAATTGAGAATTGTTTATTTATAAACATTTATAAACAATGTTTATTTATAAGTATTATAAACATTTACGAAATAAATCTTAAATCTTGGGTAGTAACAGTGGTAGTCTGTTGGGTTTTAGCATGCAGCTGTTCCCAACCCCCACCCAGCGCCATCAGTTTTGTAGATCTACTAGGATGGAGCAAGCTATAAAAAACAGCAGTTTTACTTCCTGAGAAGGCTGTCTTGATTTAGAGGAAACGGTCAGAAAAAGCCCAGGCTCCTAGGCACTGTCAGAGAGAGTAGCCATCTTCATGTTAAAAGAATGGGGAACACCAAAATTACAGCTGGCCAGGGGTGATGATCTTGATTGAGTCCCGTAACACACTGGCATACTAGCTAGAAATTTAAGAGGGAGAACCAGAGAATGAGACATACACACTGGGCCTTGATAAGAAACTACATATCCTTGGTAGCCTGAGAGGCTGCTCATAATTACAAGATGAGACTAGAGAGCAATTCACACAGCCCTGGCTGAACATGAGTTCACACCCACAGGCAGAGGTGAAACTAGAGGGCTGAACAGCAAGTAAAAGTCAGGGAAGAGTTATAAACTGATGGAACTTTGAAAGCATTCCCCAAACGATGCATCTATCCATTGGCAAAGGGTGAAAATGTTACTGGCTTAAGATGTTTGAACATGAAGGAAATCAGAACATGTCACCCCAAAATAGTGTACTTTGAGCTAAAGGCATCTGAGAAGAAGATACAAGAAAAGCTATCTGCCTTCTCCCTGTCTGCCTAAAAGCAGGACACAAATTTTCAAAGCCGTCTATCCTCCCCTCTCTACCAGGAAGGACAAAAGTTAATCACTAAGGACAACTTTAGACCCTATCAGCCAGGTAGACTTTATCTACCGTTAGTTTTCCACATATTTACTCTCCCATATTTTGCTGCTCTCAGAAGCCTAAAATTACTTTCTTTTGTCCTGTCATTTCTTTACAAATTATTATTCTTTGTTAAAGATGCCATATAAGCCTGAATTCTAAACCACCCCTTTGAGTTATTCTCCTCTGAGTTCCTCATATATACATATATATGTGTGTGTATATATATATATATATATATACACACACATATATATGTTAATACACTTCTGTTTTCCTCTAGTTTAATCTTTTTTTTCGTTTTTTTCGTTTTTCGTTTTTTCTTTTTTTTTTTTCGTTTTTGTTTTTTGGTTTTGTTTTTTGTTTGTACAGAACCCCATCCAAGAAACTAAGAAGGATAGAGGGGGAAAAAGTTTTCCTCCCTTACAGACACAACCTCTGACCAATGGTTGTCTGAACATCAAATTGTGCTGACTCAAGGGTGACCCCTAGGGAGCCAGATTTTAAAATTAAAAAAGAAGAACAAAGGGAAAAACAAAACAAAACACTGAACAGAAACACTGGTGGCTACACATCAAGAAAGAAATAAACTCCACAGAATTACTCCAGGCAACTTATTAAACAAACAAGCAAAATGGAAACAACAGAAAAACCCAAAAGGGAAATAAATCAGAATTCAGAATTACTACAATATATCAGAAAATGTCCAGTTTTCAACAACAAAACAATTAGATATGAAAAGAAATGGGAATGTTTAAGTCCTACTGGGGGACAAAAGAAAACAAGCCATTGGAACTGTTTCTAGGCGTTTCCAGATGTTGGACTTGGTAGAGAAAGACCACAAAATAACTATGATAAATATGATCAAAGCAGTAAAATAACCACATTTCAAGAATTAAAGTAAATAATGATGACAATGACATATTCAACAGAGCATTTCAATATAAAGAAATGTATTTTTTAATGGAAATTCTGGAGTTGAAAATTGTAGTAACTGACCTAATTACTAAAAGTGACTCTAGAAAAAGAGAAATGATATTCTTTAATTAACTTCCATGAGGTCCACGTTACCAAAGCCAGACAAAGACACAAGAAAGTAAATTACAAACCAATATCCCTCATGCACACAAATGTAAAAATTCCTCAATAAAATATTAGCATACCTAATCCAAAACTATATAATAATGATTATACACCATGACCAGGTGAAATTCATCACAGAATTATAAAGGCAGTTCAACATCTCAAGATCAATTAATATAATATCCATATTAGACTCTAAGACAAAAATCACATGACCATTTCAATGAACACAGAAAAGTCGTGTGACAAAATTCAACATATTCATGATTTAACCTCTCAACTGAGCAGGAAAACAAGAGGAGCATCTTCATATTCATAAAGAGCATTTTACAAAAACCTACAGATAACATCAAACTAGACTTTGCTTTCCCCCTGTTTGGGAACAAGGCAAGACTGTCATTGTCTGTTCCACTGTCACCACTTCTATTCAGCATTGTATCGGAGGTTCTAGCCAGTGCAATAAAGCAAAATGATGATGATGATGATGATGATAAAAATAAATAAATAAATAAACAAATAAATAAATAATAATGGAAAGGAAGAAATAAAGAAGAAGTAAAATCATAAAATTGTCTTTATCTACAAACAATAAAATTTTGTAGAAAAATCTTAAGAAATCCACAAAATACTTCTAGAACAGATAAATACCATCAGCAAGTTCACAGAATACAAGATTAAATAATAATTCATTGTATTTTGTACATTAACAGGGAGCAACAGAAAAGGAAATTAAATAAAATCTATTCACAATAGCATCAAAAAAAGAATACTTAGGAATACATTTAACAAAAGCAGTGCAAGACTACTATACTGAAAACTACAAAACATTGCTGAGAAAAAATAAAGATCTAAATATGGAGAGAAATTCTATATTAATGGATTGAAAGATTCAATAATGTTAAGAAGATGGCAATTCTTCCAGAAATGATCTTTAGAGTCAATGAAATCTCTATCAACATTCCAGCATGATTTTGGCAGAGACAAAAGTTGACGCTAAAATTTATATGAAAAAGCATAGTATCCATAATAGCCAAAACAATTTGAAAAAAAGAGTGAGAGGACTTACTCATTCTAATTTCAAAACATGCATTAAAACTACAGTAATCAAGACGGTATGGTACTGGCATATGAACAAACAGATCAATGGAACAGAATTGAAAGTTCAGAAATAAACCCTCACATTTATGGCCAATTGATTTTCAATAAAGACGTCGAGGACTAAGAAAGGGTAATGCTGGAACAACTGGATATCAAGCAAAATGATGAATTTAGACCCTCTATTCACATCACATACAAAAATTAACTAAAAATGGATCACAGACCTAAATTTAGGAACTAAAATTACAAAACTTGCATAAGAAAGCATAGGAAAAAATCATTGTACCATCACTTTCAGCAAAGTGTTCTTAGACACAATACCCAAAGCATGATCCATAAAAGAAGAAAAATTGGTTAACTGGATAAAATCAAAACACACCATTAAGGAAAAAAAAATATGTATGGCCACAAACTGAGAGATAATATTCCTATATCTGATAAAGCTTTTGTATCTAGACTGTTTTAAAATGAGGAAAAAAGGAAAACCATTACAAGACAAAAATTTAAATGCAAATAACCAGTTTTAAAATGGACAAAATATTTGAATAGACATTTCATTAAAGAAAACACACAAATGGTTAATAGTCACACAAAAACATGCTCAATGTTATTAGTCATTAGGGAAATGCAAATTAAAACCACAATGAGATACTACTTTATACTCACTAAAACGACTATATTCCCAAGCAGGTAATTCCAAGTGGTGGTAAATATGTGGAGAAACTGGAACTGTCATGCATTGCTGGCAAAAACATAAAATGGTACAGCCACTTCAGGAAACAGTTTGGCAGTTTCTTTAAAAAGTTAAATAGTAAACTTACCATATGACCCAACAATTGTATTCCTACTGAAGAGAAACAAAAACATATCCACACAAAGACTTATATACAAATGTTCATAGCAGTATTATTCACAATAGCCCAAAACTGGAAACAATGCAAATGCCCACCAACTAGAGAATGGATGAAGAAACTGTAAAACTCGTATATCCATTCATTGGAATACTATGCAGCAATAAAACAGAACTACTAATCTATGCTACAATATACTCATAAACAGTGCAAACGATTATATATTGCAAAAGTCCACTTATTTGAAATGTTCAGGAAAGGAAAATTGTAGACATAAATAGATCAGTGGCTACCTGATGCTAGAGATAGGAGCAGAAATTGACTGCAAAGAGGCACAAAGGATCTTTATGAGTTGAGAGAAATGTTCTAAAATTGGATTATAGTGATGATTGCACAACTCTATAAGTTTGCCGAAATCATTAAATTTTACACAAAACAGGTGAATTTCATGCTGTGTAAATTTCACTTCCACAAAGCTATAAAATAAATGAATGAAAGATAGGTAGGTAGCCAGACAGACAAAATTAAGTGACTGGAAGTATAATTATGCCATTTATAAATAATATGCACTGAAATGACATACAGGAATCTATTTTCTCAGATAAGGTGCTACAGAAATACTTCTATCATGCCTTGATACCCCTTAGAGCAGGGAATGGTTCAATCACTCTTCTGTTAATTTCACATCATGATTTGGAGGAGATTGAGAACTGAACTGAATAAAGGAGACAAGTAATGCAAGGGGTTTTAAAGAGTAACTAAAAAACGTCGTCACAATATGTGATATAATAAGATCAAGATCACATGCAGTTCACTGAGTACTACATTGCATGTTGCTCCATATAAATAACATGTAAAGTAGATGATAAACAGATAAAACCATGAATGTTGATATCTCTGATTCTTAATATTAACATCAAAAAGAAATCAAAGTGAATGGTTCTACAAGTCAGAAAACTTCAACATTCACACTTTGCATTTTTCTCTCTGTCCTAATCAAGAAATTGATAAACTGTGAGGGTTTTGAAATCACTGTTTTCTCAGATAAGGTGCTACACAAATACTTTTTCCATATTTGCAATAATTTCTTACCTCAAGAAGACAAATAAGAATTTTTTTTTCTTCTCGCTAAGGAGTGGATAAAGTTGAAGAAAGCCATGTTTCTCCTATGCCCTACATACATTCAAAGACAGTAAGGATGTTTTCATTTGATATTTATTGATACTGGAGTTGCAATTCCCAAAACATAAAATATTATTATATTAGGCCCTGGGGAGTTGGGACTGCTTGGTCACTAAAATTTAATTGGCAGTATGTAGATAACAGTGTCAACCAAAGCAAAGATTCCCTGAAAAGCAAACATCAGAAGCCAGTGGAAACTGCCTCCTTGTTAGTAATAACTCCAGTTCTCCTGGAACGAGGGTTGTTATGGAAACTGGAGTAAAGAAGAGGAAAATCAAGAGACTAGGAAATATTGTAGATGAGCAGGAGCTTATCTACAAACTCCATATGAAACCTTTCTTCTTTGACTTATACCTAAATCCAGCCTGATCTCCTCTTGTTATCAAGTACAAAAATAAGTCCACTAAGATTCTAGGAGCCAGTCTGATCTCCATTTTTGCCTTCGTTTACCCAGGATTCTTACAGAGCCTGAGTTACAGGGTTTGGGGTAGAGTATCATGGTATCAGTAACAAATTGACCTTATTTAACAAGTTTGAAGGATTCCCAAGATCTTTCACACAAGAGATTGACTCCTATTTTTATAAAAAAAACACCGCATTATCCTGCTTTTCAAAATTAAACTAGAAGGCAGTGAGAAGTTTTCAAAGAGAAATCCTTCGTCACATTCCACATAAGACAGGAATGGAGTTGTCAGCGCAGACTAAACTTTTCAAGTAGGTCTACATATGGAGCGGTAGGGCTAGCTCAAAGCCGAACCACCAAGGTCGCAAGCAGCCAGAAGCATGGAGTGTGTCCTCTGTGCATCTCACACAAAGACCTCATACCTCTCAGTAAGTGACTCCTCTTATGACAAGAGGTGCAAACCTCTCCATTCACTGAGTGCTCCTCTAGATTATATCCAGTCCGTGTTTTCGTGAACATTCAGAAATGATTTACTTATTTTTTCACTACAGCAGATTAAAGCCTGGTGTTTATCATTTATTTACTTTTTTAGATGTTGATGTTAATGTTATTATTGCTTTGGAGAGTAGGCTCTTCCTCAAATCGTGAAGTTAGCCATCATTAAGAAGACAATAAGGTATATGCATTTATTTCAATCTTTTTGGCTGTCTAGGAAAAAGAAATGTTCTAGTACATAGAGTTTTGAGGTCATGAGACTTAAGTAGAAATATAAATTTGTCGTTAAGCATCTATAATCACTGGGACAATTTCCTGAATTTCTCTGAGCTTCTAGAGGATAGTGATGATAATGCTTATTTAGAGGGCTGGAGAGATGGTTTAAAGAAATAGCACATATAGACTACTTATGATAGAGCCTGACTGAAAGGGTACACTCAATAAGACAAATAAGGGGACATTTGCAAAATCAAATCTGGGTGTTTGATCTTAGGAATTGCCTGGCTCCTGCAATTCAGTTTATGTGTTAGGGAAAAATTACAGCTGGAGAAAATAGCATTACATTGAGAATTGTCCAGTTCTTAATGTCTCTTCTACTGGGACAGAGGTTAGCAAAGGACAACCAATCAACTACCTGTTTCTGCAAATAAAGTCATATTAGAACACAACAAGCACATCCAGTCATTTACATATTGTCTATGACTGTTTTTGTGCTGCAAAGGCAGTTAACTAGTTGTGACAGAAACGACATGACCTGGAAAGCCAAAAATATTTACTATTCGGCCCCTTACAGAAAAAGTTGGCCTACTCTTCCCGATACTAGGTCACACTGTAGAGGCACATGCAGAAAAACCAATATCAGAAACTATATATTCTTGTACGTCATTTCAAGCTTAACCATTCAAACTAAATGAACTAAGAAAATAAATGAGTAGGAAAAAAATAAATAAACTGGCTGTAAACTACCCAGTCTCTGGACAAAAATTCCAGAAGAATATGGTGTGGTTATAGTGCAGAAGAATTTCTCAGAAACCCTACATTCTGACTAGAGGGGGCAGGAGAGAGCTGAAAGTAAAATAAATCTTTCTTAACATACTTTCCAAATGAAATTATCAACATCAGGTAATTTGTACAATGACAAGTTTATTCCTAAATAGATTTGTTATTTGAGTGACAGCTAGGTACCAAAAAGTCACAGAAATGTTATCTCCTGGGCACTAAGAGTCATTTTTCATGTGTGTCTGTTTTTAAAGTTCAAACAATTAACACTGCTCAAGTGACAAAGACTCATGGAAGATGACAGTCTATCAGCCTTTCACAACCAGGAGTCCATGAGAGCATTAAGCCCTGATGGCCCAAGACATCCATCATATAGAACTAATTAACTTATCCTCTATGCATCTAGCGTGGTACTACTGTACTATCCTCAGGAGAATTGAGGAAAGAGTAACTCAGTCATTTTCTATATGCCTTTATTTTCTCACAGAACCGCAATAGACAAAAGCTAGGTACAGGATTGAGGGACTATGATTTCGTCATTTTCTTGACAAGACCTATGAATGCCCTACTCCCTCTCCTAAGTTTTGACCATCAAGAAATGTCTATGGAGTGTGAATTAGAGACAAACAGACTAGGGATGACAGATTAGAAAGAAAGCATAGACTCATCATAGCTCTGGAGTCAGACCCCTACTAATTGTGAGACTTTGGGAAAACTTACAATTTAATAAGTGCTTACAATTTAATAGGGGCTCAATAAATGATAATGGTTATTATTTTTTCCTACTATTACATTCAATTCTCAATATCTACTAGCCAAAAGAACCACCTTGCTTGAAATGGACCATACTGTAATGGCCAACCAGTCCCAGTGAGCAGAATGTCTAGGAGATGGAAATTGGCTTGAAAATGAAGAAAGTGCTTGGCGATATCTTTTAGATTTTCAGTCAGTTACAGAGTCAAATATTTCAAAGATTTGAATGACTAAAGAGTCACTCTTCTTAACACCACCTACTAGAAAAATAATGCCATTTGATAATGCCTGATTTAAAAAAAGAAAAAGATGATTCAAATCTTAATAGAAGGACTAAAGCATATCAGTTTATTGAGAAAGTTAAAAGAGTTTCTAATCCTTCAAGAAAGTTTCACCGGTAATTAAGGAAACGCACATAAAATAACAATGAGATAGCACTGTTTACACATGAGTTAGTAAAAATAAATAATAAATAGCCACTGTTGCCAATGGTGTGGAGATAAATACATTCACACTGATAAAAGTATAAATAGGTGTATCCTTTTTAGAGGGTAGTTTGGCATCTATTTTGTGTGCATATCTTTTCACTCAGAAATTACCTATGACCTTATGCTATACAATTCTGACATGGTTAAAGATACCTATTGAAAAATATTGCCTTTCTTGTAATTAAAACATAAAAATTTCATGAATAGGAAAATGCATACATTAATTATCATTAAACTATGCGATAGATGCAATACAATCATTTTAAATTGTGAAACTTTTTCTATATGCCGATTTGGAAAGTAGTTCCAGATATACTGTTGATTAAAAAGGGGGAGGTAGGCAAATTACTGAACAATCTTCGTAGTATGATATTATATTTACGTAAATATTCTTCTTGTGTAAGAGATAGGGTGCAGTTGTACACACAGGTGCACACCCAATTCCAAATGCAAAGAAAAATGTATGGAAAAATATGTACCAAACAGATGATAGGGGTTCTCTCTGGGAAAAGAGACGGCACTGGGAGTAGGTGAGTAAGAGAGAAGTTAACAGTTTCTACACTCTACTTACTAATTATTTTTAAATTATTTAAAATTATTTAAAATTTCCATCAAGCACACATTATTTTGGGATTAAAAGTAGTTTGAGTCATTACTAACAGATTGGATATCTATCTTTCCAATTTGGTCCAGATACAGCCCAAGAAGCTTGATCTAATAATCAAGACTTCTTCTGTCAATAGAAATTAGGTAGAAAAATCAGCACTAACTTTCAAAACTAAAGAAAAGAACAATAAGTATGTTAGGAGAAATATAAGAACCGCCAAAAAAAGAAAAAGAATAGCCTTGATTTAAATTCAATAAACATTCGGTTAGTACTAGCAATGTGTCAGTAACTGTGAATTGCCTGGCATTGAGAGATTATTAAAACAAATCGGCCCTGGCCTCAAGGAGTTCTCAGTTTAGAAGAAGCGTTTGACTTATAGGCAGATCGTTTCAATAAGCTGAGATAAATTCAGTGACAAGCATCTCGAAGCTATGAGAATAATGAAGAGGAGTCCCAGATCGAAAGTCTGGATAATGTCTGCTCCTAGACTCTTGGGAATTAATCTCTAGGAACTGAGACTTATCCATCTGACTGCAAATAAGCCAATTAAAGGAAAAAAAAAAAGCACTGAATCAGCCATGGAGGCTTCAATAACTCTTCATTATATGATTTTACTTAGGGAGTAGAAAAATAAATATCCATGTAAACACCATGCTACATTTTAGCTTACCATGAACAGATTAAAAGATTCAGGGTTACATCATTTATTTAATTCTTTCTGAGTTCCCAACAATAACAATGGACAATTATTCGGTCATTTATAGTTTACAAACCACCTACATCTTCATAATTTCATTTCATCTTTACAATTTTTGTGTTAGATGAGAGGAATTTTTCCCATTGCACAGACTGGAGAATTGAGGTTTAAAGAAGTTATAATAGACTGTCCCTAACCAGATGACATTCTGCAAAAAAAGGGGCATTTTTCTTCATCTGGAGGAAGATTCTAGATTTGCAAATACAATATTTAATAATTAAAGAAAATATAACAGTGTTCCTGTTTTTTTCCATAATTAACAGCAGGATCGTTTTATGCCATGCTGATATGATTGCAGTAATTATCATGGAAACAAGAGTAGGACATATTGTAAGGGGAAAACATCAGCTAAAACTTTCCATAGAACTCCTAAAAATACTTAAAATGGCACCTTCCTCTTCAGATCTTTCCCTCCAGGCAGCTGTTCCCTCTATCTGAAGCACTTTTCATAATTTAATTTTCCATGTCCACAACTTAGTTTAGTAAGATACTACATCAACCACAAGACTTTCAGAAATTCAACACAAATTATTAATTCTAAAAAGCACAGGTATTAGAATCATATAATGTAAATTCCAAAACTATGCTTCCTTCAGGTGTGTCTCGATCCAGGGACTCAAATAATGACATAAGGACCCAGACCCTTTCCTTCTACTGTTCTGCTGTCCTCGGTGTAGGGTTCAATCTCAGGGGTCAAAATAATTACCAGCAATTCCAGACCCCACGCTTCCAGATTCAAATCCAGTGGGAAAAGTACACACACTTTTCCCCTAGGCGCTCAAGTCAGATTTACTTGGGCCTCACTGGCTCTTAGAGAATGACATACTTACTCCTGAACTGTGGCCTGAGAAAAGTGATAGTTGGATAGTTAGGTATACATCTCAAGTCAACCCTTTAAACTGCGGGTGAGTCAATGTCACCATGCAAAGCACACAGAGTGAGACGAAAAACAGAATGTATCCCTGCAAGAAAACAATCAGTATACAGTTGACAGAAGAAAAGCATAATGGATTCTGAATGGCAGAAACACATCGTTCATAACAGTTCCACCGAGGTCTTATATTAAACCCCAAGCTCAATTTTATGTTAACTGAAGCTAAGAGTTGGTTTCATGGCCTAAAGCTGTGTAAGGGTAAGGAAGGTGCTACAGGTCAGGTTCCCTGGGGAGCAGCCTCTGAAGTGGAGATGGCATGCGTGAAGTTCACCGCGACATGCATTCATCAACACCTTCAGCTGGTGAAGGAAGCGTTGAGTAGTGGGAAAAGCTGATCTCTGAAACAGTTCTCAGCCAATCCCACAGGGAGCTCTGAATCTAGAATGGTCTTCAGAGCCATCCTGCACTGAGGCAGGGGGACCAGGGCTCTGCACCCCTCATTGTTCAGTAATTAGACGTAGGCTGCTCCTGCGAGGGGACATAACCTTGGGCGAGGCAACGACCTTGCACTGAGGGCAGTTCCTGGGAGAGACTCAGGGCTGTCCTCTCAGCAGAGACCACCACCAAAAGCTGGGGGAATGAGTGATCTGATACTGATGCAGAGGATCAGGTGGCACTCTGCAACGTTCATGGGTTTACCCCTGTGCTACCCACATCCATTGGTAGTAAATAAGTTCACCTCCTCTGGAAACACTTCCTCCAGGATTCTGGTTTGTCTCTTTTCCTGGGGAAACTTGCAAGTGGAAAGTCAGTGGGATAAACTACAGGCCCTCTACCACTGCAACTATTCTCAAAGCCTCCACTGATATTCATCATCTTCTTCCCCTGCTACCAATTCTAGATTTCCCTCCCCCTCGGCTAGCACATCTGCCAGTATAAGCCCCAGAGTTTAAGCCCCTGTTCATCATGCATTTTTCAGACTGCGGATGCTGCACTTGTCCAAAATCGGGGTGGGGGCAGTACCAAGGGACACTCAGTAGATCATTTGGGTGCGTTCATTGTATAACAACCATCAGCCTTAGCTGATGCCGTGGGGAGCTCTGAAGCTGGGATTTCCCAAATAGAAGCAAGAAGACCAAGCCCTGATGTCCCACACTGGCCATTCTCTGGGTATGGGCTATTCCTGAGGATGGGACATAATCTTGGGCAAGAAGACTCTCCTTTGCTGAAGGTAACGCCATGGTAGGCACTCGGCTGGGAGTTGGCAATACGGCAGGCTATGACCAATTAAGCATGTGTACTATCAACCTTAATTCAACTTCTAAAACAGCAGCTGAGTGAATGGGTGACTTCATGCTAAAGGTTGACAGTGCCTAGGAGAGAGGGGAAAGCTGGTGGGGAATTTAGGTAGCAAACCTTAGATTGACCACAAAAGGAAACCGGAAGTGAAAAGGGAGGCCAAAAAAAAAACCCAAAAACCCCGTTAATTTTGTTTCTATTCTTCAAGTTCCGTGAGCTACATGATTTTAAAAAGCCCCATCACTGCCTCACTTTCTGGGGAGAGGAGGGTTGGTAATGAGCAAATGCTTCAGTAGGAATTTTTGGCATCTTTTTCCAAAAGAACCGGAAAGAATAGATCTGATTTACTTGCAGTTGCCAAATAGTCACACACTTACCATTACAAATTCACAGTTATTTTACTTCAGGTTGATCGATGGACACATCAGTCTGTCAGAGGTGGAAGGGAAAAGGCCAAAGAAACAAAGAATCTAGCTGATACTCGTTTTCAAATTACATAAAACTACTTCCCAATTGCCAATTTCTCCAAACTGTCAACGTGAACTCAACACTATTTCATTCTCACTGGACCTGTATTATAAGATTGGTCGACTCAATCTCGTGATAAGTCAGTTGAAATTTTTTTTGAAACATAGATTTAAAAACATGCCTGTGAAATTTCTCCAAATAATCATCATGTGGAATAAATATTTTAGGATCACAACTTCTTTCTGCTTCCATTTAACTCAAGTCCTCTCATAAGGAAGCTCTTCTCTTTCAGAGTTAAAATGAGACAGACCTATCCAAAAGCAAAGAACTGCTCAAAAACTAAATGCAACAGTTGCATTTACCTGACTCAAACTACTTGTACTATAAATTCTATTTTAAATACAACTCACTAATAACTCATCCCATACATTATCTGCACGGTATCTAACAAAGTCACAAGAAGCCATCCACACTGAACCATCAGAGTTTCCAACTATACCTCCAAAGTAAGCTTTGACAAAGTACATGCTGTGCAACCCATCTCATAGGACCACTGCATTTTCAAAGAGCTTCAGAACAGAAATAACACCAGCTTTTACATTCCAGAGAATCATCACAGAACTCCGATGCCTGGGTTACTAACACTAGGATTCTGGGCTAACTGACTGCATGAGTCTACTGAGAATGTCAAACAAAATACCATAGACTGGTGGCTTAAACAACAAAAATTATTTCTCACAGTTCTGAAGGCTGAGAAGTCAAGGATCAAGGCGCCAGCCTAGTTAATTCCTGGTAAGAACCCTCTTCTTGGCTTACACATGGCCACCTTCTCGCAATGCCTTTACATGACAGAAAGTTCTGGTCTCTTTCCTTCTTATTGTATGGACACTAATCCCATGATAAGGGCCCCACCTTCATGACCTCATCTAAACCGAATTACTTTCCAAAGTCCCACCTCCAAATGCCATTACACTGGAGGTCAGACATATGGATTTGGGGGGAGGTAGGGGGGAGAGGGGGTTACAAACATGATATTCAGTCTATAACACTAACACACTCAGATTCAAAATTATGTATATTTTGGTCCATATTTCAAGGCCATTTTCAGTATATTAAATGAATGCCTGTATTAGCTGCCTTATTACACAAGATGTAAAATTGGTCACAAAAGTATTTTAAAACTCTTCTCAAACACAGTTTTAATTATAAGTAGCTGGTTAAATAAACACTTTTTGTGCTATGCTCTTGAATTTCATTTTGTATTTTAATTGGATATTTTATCAGCTAATCTAAACATTTTACATTGTGCAGAAAGCTCAAGCATTGAGAACCTATGCTTGATTGAACTGTCGGGTTAGCTAAATATTAAGGCAGAGATCATTTAATTCAACAATTTCTGAATACATACATACACTGCATTTTTATCTATCTATTTATAGCTGTCTAGTTAAATACATATATTTAAGTTAATCTTTTTGGTGCCTCAGAGTCTCAGAAGGCTTTAAGAAGACTTTGATCAGCAATAATAATATTATACTATTATATAAATGCAGATGGTGAATATTAATGTGTATTGTGCATATCAGATGGTCAGTATTAGTCTGTTTTGTGCATATCAGAGAATAGGTTTGTGTATTTTTCATCTCCTAAACAGGAGATGGAAAATCATTTAGAGTCCTCCATTAAATGGATGTAATACATATTAATAAGTAAAATGTCCAGCTAATCAGGTGTGTCAGAGTCACCAAGAGGAACACCTGTTTCCTAGAATAACAAAAACTTATCATAAATATCCATATTATCATAAAGTAGGTGAAATTACTTATGATAGCACAGTCATGCTGGCTATTGTCTGCCCAGCGACAAAATATTCAAGTGGCTTTAGCAGTAACTGTAAATAGTTGTTTGGTCTTGAAAGAATAACAAGAGTTATTTAAAAGACTTAAATTATCTTTCTTTGCCCAGGATTTATACTTCCCAAAAGTGAGGATTTAATTGATGCCATTTGGTATTAAAAGTTTGTATTAAACTCCTTACCTTATCTACTCACTTCCAATCCAGAGCTACCTGGGAAGCAACAGATCCCCTTCATATCCACCACTTTATAGTTCCTAGACCCTGGCCCATTCATCTGTGTCACTCCAACAACTGACTCCATGTCCCTAACAGAGCATTCTGCAAGGATGCCTGGGACTAAGGTAGAAGAGTAAACAGGAATAAGAATAGAAGGAGTCCGATGAGGCAGGTTTGGATGTAATGGAAGTGAATTCACAGGAATCTACTTGCTTGGATTTCTTATGTATGAAGCTCTCAACATCACCAACGTCTACCAAAGACTTTTTCCCCTAACTTCATGAAACAAAACAAATATGAAATCTTTCTCTTTACTAGACCATGACTCCATCTTTTATGCAGCACCCAAATTTCTCCCTATGTGAGTCGACCCAAATTTCTTTTGATGACCTTATTCCCAAGGATCAGTATGATTCTAATTACTTTTAATACTTTTTGGAGGTACCTCCACTAATCTTCAGTAATAACTTTACTTAGAAAAGTATTTTTATATTTTATATGCCCTACAGCTTATTCTGAAAATCTCTGGCTACTTTCGTGTATGATGCTTGGGGTAGGTACTTAAATAGTCATCTTTAGACACATTTGACAAAACAGAGAAGTTATCTATCAGTCCATATGCATGTCTAATCCCACTTTTCCCTACTTTCGAATAGGCAGTAGGGCTTGTAAGTTTTTTATTGGAAATGACAGATGAAGGTTGTATTTTATTATGTCTCCAAAATAATCCCCTCACAAATTAAGAAAAAGAAAAGGTTAATAGTTGTAATTGGTTAATATTTTTATTAGTTTGGTTTATCTTTAAGTCTATAAAATGAAAAATATCCTTACCCAAAGCAAGATGAAGAAAAATAGGCAATCAAAGCATAGTCTTGGCTTTTGATGCACTCAACTTCCAATTTTTCACACTTTTTGTAAATATGCTGTGCCAAGAACCTTTTTATTTTGGTCCTGCTTAACATTCAGCATGAAGCAATGTACATGTCTACAGACCCATTTGTCCAAAAAATAAAAGTAATGAATGAAAGTCACATTTGAATAACAAGAGTGGACTAGACATGAGAGAATAGAACAGACCTGGGCAGCTTCAATTCTCCATCTTAAAATCACTTATTATTGTTGAGAATAATAGAATATCAAAAGGATAAATTCAAAACTCAAATTAATTCGTGTCCTCCCAAGAGAGACTGCCTCCTGATTCTGATCTGTCTTTCATGTGTCGTTTTCACTCAAACTTACAATTTCAAGGGCTAGAATGTCATTCCAATATGCATAGGAGTGTTGGCATTAATGAGAGTTATATTTAGAAATCCTTCTACTGTGAGATAGAATATAATATTAAACTTATGAATTTTAAGGTCATGACAAGGACATATTGACAAGCTAAAGTTTCAAAACTATGTAAATTAGCTACCTGGGCAATCACAGGCTCTACAAATATACTCATATTAAAAGAGACACAGCTATTCATTCTTTCCACAATTAAGGATCTGTCAGAACAGGGCTATGTCATTTTCTGCTAACAAACAATCCCCAAATCTAACTTATAAAAATAAAGGTCTGTTTCTCCCTCACACCGCTTGGCTGCCAGTCCAGGTCTTGTCACTCCTGTTGCCACCTGACAAAGCAGCAACCATCTCGAATGTTGCTGGTCACTCCGACAATGGGTAAATAAATGGCTCTAGCATGTGTTGTACCAGGGACTCACTGCTTCTGCCCAGAAGTGACTCTCTCCCTTGTCTTACAACTCATTGGTTAAAACAAGCCATATAACCCCACTCAACCATCACTTGCAGGGAAATGCAATCTCTCCAGACTCCTAAACAAAAAGAAAGTGACTGCGAGAGCAGTGATCACAACAACAAAATTCCTTGCCCTTAGAAACTTATCAATGAAGGGAGTCATACAAATACAAACTATACAAATCAATAAAAGATTGATTGGTAGCAAGTGATGTGGAAGAGATAACCAATGACATGTAAGGAAAGAGAGATGAATACGAAGGTCCATTTTTGACAGCAGGTACATTTTGATATCTTCCCTTTGCCCTTCAACGTCACTCTGCTTCCTTTTCCATCCTGCTTGATACCTTGAGAAGTTGATATGGAAAGGGAAGCAAAATATGCCACCCCAGAATATGAGTACAGAATTCAGAACATACGCCCCAAAATGTGTCACTTTGGTATATCGATTATTTTGAGCTGTAGGTAATTTAAAAATAGCAAATATAAGGACGGGCTTTCTCTGAACTCCCCTTACCTGCCTAACGACAAATCACTTGAAGGGAACTGAGTTGTCATAAATCCCTTCCTTCGAGTTTCATCTACCAGGGAAAATTGACTTTTATTACAGAAGAGGAGACTGGAAGTGGACACCACTCTCAGACAAACTGTCACAAACTATCATACCTCCCGTCTATTCTTCTAAGGGCCCATTTGTCTAAAATTTATTTACTCACCCCTAAGGTCTACAGCCACTGTCCCCCTTCCTTATTAAGATGATATTTAAGTCTGAATTCTAAGACTTGAATTGGGGAGTTCCTCATTTTCCCAGGGTTTCTCCTATATATACATAAGATATACATGTTAATAAACTTCTGTTTATTTTCCTCTTACTAATCTGTCTTTTATTGCAGAGCTATTGGCTAAAAACTAAGAGTAGAGGAAATAGTAATAATGTTTTTCCTCCCCTACGCATGTATGGACTCCATCAATGGACTTCTTTCCCTCTGGCTTCCAGTTAGTTTCCAACACTGAGAAGCACAGAAGGAAATCTGAGGGAGGCAGAAGAGTGAAGTCTTCACTCCTTTTGGGATAGGATTGCTGTTGGCTAGATGCAATCCCCAACTATGGTTACAACTCCCGCCAGGCAGCCCTCACCACATGCGTTGTCTCTTTCCCCAGAGCAGTGGCCAAACCCTCTCCAGTTCCTTCAAGCCTAAGAGTGGTAACTCCCTAATGTTTCTAGCCCCAGGTATTGCAGATGTCCTAACTGTTCTAGACTGGATCGTGTCCCTCTAAACATCATATATGAGGACATAGCAAGAAGACAGCCCTCTGCAAGCCAGGAAGAGAGCCCTCACCACAACCAGACCATGCTGGCAACCTGACCTCAGACTTCCAGCCAGTGAGAACTGTAAGAAAATAAACTGTTGTTTAAGCCACCCAGTCTATGGTATTTTGTTATGGCAGCCTGGGAAGACTAAGACACTAAACTATACTCTTATAATAATCCCTTTATTAAACCCTTTTCAAATTACCCGATATAAATATGCCCTCTCTTTCCTGCTGAAATCCTTACAAATGCAAAATAGGTATTTTTAATTCTCATTTGTTTATGCCTATAATTTATCTTGAACTTGTAACCTCCTATTTACATGACAGTTTAATTATGACTTAGAAAATTAAAACAAACTCTTGTTTTAAAAGGCTAAATATTTAAGTAAATTGATGTTTTATTTAAGGCTTTGTAAAGAAGAAGGCACAATAAAGCATATTCATTTAGAGAATGGGACTGGAGACTCAGGCAGACTTGAGGTTTAAACCCATCTCTGCACATAGTAGCAGAGTTACTCAGCCAAGTTACTTCTCTAACGTCCATGTTCCTCCCTGTCAAATAAGAATCATCATTTGACTTATAACCAACATGGTTGTTACAGGGTTACAGTATCAGCCCAAAATGAAACAGAAAACTATACTATTACTATTCCTATTAATTATTACTATTACTCTCTTACCCAAAATCTTTTTGGGTTATTGCTATTTTGGGAAGTTTCTTGAAACTTGAGTATCCCCATGGATGCTAGTCCTCACAACCCGTGCAGCCTATGGGATTTTTACACTAAAGAGAATGGATTGGCTCTATCAACAGGCCCCAAAATCAACATGAATTAAGACCAGGGGGCAAACTGCATTTTGCCTACAGAACATTTTCTTTAGGGGGGAGCTACTTGAGCCTTATCCCCCTTAATGAAGTTTTCTTATAAAATGCAAGACACTTAATATAATTAACTTTAGTTATTTACCTTTTTATGCTTAGAATAAGTTGTTTGACAAATTATTTTTTCTGTCTCTACACTCTCTCTTTATCCCTTTTCTTGCCTGCTGCCACATCAGACACAAACAGGACTTATACAGAAAGCTGAAAAATACTAACAAGCATTAGCCCCTAATTCAGTAACTAACATAAGACTTATTCACCTTAGGCATCACTTATGTTTTTTTCTTTAATAACACTGAATTTTCTATAGCTCAGTCAATAAGCATCTTACAAGGGAGTCAAGCCAGGCTCTGAAGTCTGCACATATTATGAGCCTTTGCAATAGGAAAAAAGATTTCTCAGCAGGCAGATTCAATCGTGTAATGTCTGAAAACCAACAATTTATGCAACAAGGTTATACAACAAAGAATTTTTAGCTTTTAATCCAATGTCCAAAAATAATTTCTAATAAATTGCTACTTTCACTTGACCTTGAAAGACACCTAATCAACCCATACTTCCAAAATGAGAGTATCAAGCAATGAGCTATATGACCTTCACCAATTTCCTTAACCTCTCTAGTTTTAAATGGGGGAAATAATAGTACATAGGGCAAGAAGAGAATGAAATGAAATAAGGCATGCAAAGTGTACTTCCTGATATATAAAAAAGCACTCAATAATTGTTATATGTTCTATTATTATGATATCTGATATCCATTCTAGCTATAGACTATTACAACCCACTGCCATTTAGAAAAGTTGATACATCCTACAACAGAAAGGGGTTATTCTTCTTGTTATATGACCACTCTTTTAGCTTAAAAACTTCCTGAAATATTGGTATCCCAAAAAGGTTTGACAGTTTTCGAGGTTATCCCATGTGGGTGTGCCCATGAAGATCACTGGCTTATTAAATAATTCCAAACCAATGAGCAAAAAAGCTTTGTCTGATTTCTGGCTCATCACAGTCTAGAATGCAATAAAAGTAGTGTGAATTTTACCCTAAATAGCTTACAGAGACTGGGAGACCAGGTTTCAAATATTCAACTTTAAACAACTACTGATTTGCTTCAAGGATTCATTTTAATTGTAGAGTTTGTAACTTTAAAAAAAGGTAAGGGAAAAAGTGAACCGAGAAGTTCTTATTCATGTTTTGAAGTTTCTGAGTTTTTCTTCACAACTGGAAAGTACATTTTTTAAATGGGAAGGGCTATAATCACCAGTAACCTACCACCTGAGGCAATGTTTCTGAGGTACACTGATGCCAGATAGTCGATTGTTATTACAGGGTGAACTGGTCAAAAGAAAAGCACGTTCATGCAGTCAAACATTTCACAATTAACTTTTTTTTTAATCCCAGTTAGGGCCCAAAATGTAAGGAATTAAGCAAATGAAACTCTAACCCTTTTAAATATTTTTTTTTTAATTTATTGGGGTGACAATTGTTAGTAAAATTAATAGATTTCAGGTGTGCAATTCTGTATCACATCATCTATAAATTACATTGTGTGTTCACCACCCAGAGTCAGTTCTCCTTCCATCACCATATATTTGATCCCCCTCACCCTCATCCCCCACCCCCCACCCCCCTTACCCTCTGGTAACCACTAAATTATGTTCCCCAGATTAATTTTCAAAACCTCGTGGCCATCTTGTGGTTACTGATTGTTTTCTAATCCCCTCACCTCCCCCCTTACCCCCAACCCCCCGCCCATCTAGCAACCCTCAGTTTTTCCTCTTTGTCTCCAAAACTGTTTCTGATTAGTTCATTCACTTATTCTTTTCTTTAGATTCCGCATATAAGTGAGATCATATGGTACTTATCTTTCTTAAACATTGTTCTGCTTTGTTAATTTTCTTCAGAAAGAAGAGAGCAGTCTTAGAACAAAACTAAGCTTTCTCGCTTCAGAAATTAACTGTTGTTATATTAGTTTAGCAGCATAAAGGCAATCATATAAAAATACAATTCAACCAAAGGTGGCGTGCTATTTAAGATATACCACTTCTATATGAAAGTCTAAAGCCAGATGAAATTTGAGCTTTCCTATAGGATCAGAATTTTTTAAAAAAATTAATATTGATTTTTTTCCAGAATAAATTGTTCACAAGACAAACTCCCAGTATCATGCCATTTGCAAATGCCCCATACCATATATCCATTTTCAACTGGAGATAACAACCAGAGAAGTAACAGTGCCTACCAAAAGCTGCGAAATAAAAAGGCCCAATGCAGTGACCTTTAAAAGATTTTCATGAACTCCTGGATGTGAACTGTTTTACAAGAGGTCTTTCTTGGCTCTTCAAAAGTGAACAAGCAATGCAATATATAGATGATTATAAAATTGTACACTTGAAACCTATATAATTTTATTACCAATGTCACCTCGATAAATTTAATGAAAATAAAAAGTCAATTATCATGAAAAACAAAAAACACCACACACATCAAATAAATAAATAAATAATAAAATGGGTGCACACCTATTAAAATGGCTGAAATTTATAAAACCTTATTTTATCAACTGTTGACAAGGAGGAGCTAAATTTCTCGTATACTGCTGCTGAAAATGTAAAATGCTACAACCAATTTGGAAAAGAGTTTTACAATTTCTTGAAAGGTTAAACATACTCCTGTTATATGATTCAGCCATTCCAATCCTAGAAATATACCCAAGGAAAAAAAAAAAAAAAAAGCATATGTCCATACAAAGGCTTTATTTGTAATAGCCAAAAAATAGAAACAACCCACATGTCCATGAACAGGTAAGTGCATAAACAAATTGTGATATATCCATAAAAGGGAATGCTATGCAGCAATAAAACAGTGAATTATTGATATATGCAAAAACATGAAAGAATTTCAAATAATGATGTTAAAGAAAAGGCACAGACACAAAATAGTACATACTGTATGATTCCATTTATATAAAATTCTAGAAAATGCAAACTTATCTCCAGTTGCCTGGGGATGGCGAAGGAGAGTAGACGGGATGGAAAGGAAAAAGTAGAGGAACAAAGAAGCTTTGGGTTGATGTTCATTGTCATGATGTGGTGACCGGTTCACAGTATACACATGTCTAAACATATCAAATATATACTTTAAATATATGTAGTTTTATGTCAATTATACCTCAATTAAAAAAAATGGATTCACATAGATTAAAAAAGATAAAAGTCATCACAATGTGTGATGATTTATTGAGATCTTCTTTTAAAAATCATATAATTGTAGGACAATTGAGGAAATATACATATGGAACCCATAAGATATATGGAATTCAGGGATTTTTTTTCCTTATGTATAAAAATAGCACTGTAGGAAATATTTTCTTAGAAAATGCACCTGAAAGGTTTTAGGATGAAGAGTTAATTTCTGCAAATTAAACAAAAGAAAAAAATACTGAGAAAGAGAGAAAAAGTAAATGAGAAAGTAAATGTGATTTATTGTTAAGTATTGAGTCTAGGCTGAGATTACAAATGTTCATTTAACTATATATTTTTTCCAGTTTTTTTTGACTTTTTGAAAATGTTCAAAATATAAAGATTAACATACTACTTTATTCTCTCTCATTTCACTCTTGTTTTTATTCAATAAGCAGAAACACTCAGTGGAAACATTTTTTAAAATATTCTCCTATGTAGCAAAAAACAAGTCATAAAATCTTCAATCATTTAATTGGTGAACATGTATTCTCCTTATAAGTAGATGAAATCACTCCACAGATGAGAGGCCAACCTGTTCATAAAGGAACTAACCCAGGGGATCTAACAATAATGATCATCAGTGAAATACTACTGACACTGAAGGTGTTCTACAGTCTTCACATGTGTTTAACTCTCGCCTTTCTTAATGTAACTCTGTTAACAATCTGATAATGTAAATATTCTGATCATCATCCCTATTTTGCAGATGAGAAAACAACACAAAGAGGATTAACTAGCTCACCTAGAGCTATATGGAAGAGTAAGTACTCACGCAGAAGCAATCCGAGTCTGGAGCTTGCACTCTCAAGTCTGAGTTCACAAATCCCAGAGCCTCTGAAGTCCAGACCAAGTGGGGATGACCAGATAGGCGCTGTGACAAGTGGTGCATGTGCTGCCTGCTTCTTGGTCAATATTTCCATGGGTTTGGGTTTTTTAAGAAAAGCCTGAAATATGGATTTTTAGGTGAAATGTCCTGGTTGGTTTTGATTATTTGTTTACATTGGTCACATTCTTTTTTTTTTTTTAAGTGCTAAGAATTAAAAAAAATAATAAAAATAGAAGAATGAATTTGGCCACTAGCTGCCAGTTTGCAATTTGTGGCAAAACAATTAAAGCCCCTTGGCATTGCTGCATTAAGAAAGACTTTAAGAATTTCCAAGAAAGTCTCTTCTGGGGATCCATGATCCAAGCTATTGGTTCAAAAACTGATCACCACACAGAAAGGCCAAGGAGAGACCGAAGACAGAGACAGACCATTCTTGACTGGCAGGTGGTTATTTGAATAAGCAAGAGAACTTACAGACAAGAATTGTCTTGGCAGCACAAGGTGAGTACATCTCTGTACCCACCCTCCAGAATCTTACAAGTTTATATAGAGGCCTTAACTGTTTCAGTCACATATACAGTCCAGATGGTCTCAACAACGCATTGCTCTCTCAAGGATGTATCCTTGAAACAGCTCTAGCTATGGGAATGATGGGAAGAACATACATTCCAAGGACAGGGGAGTGTGTGAGATGCCTCTGATTGCCCGGGTCCAGCTCGCGGGTCAACTGGCAATCCCATCCTCTTGATGACCTCCTCCACCACAGACCAAAAGGTAAAACAGTTACTCCTATCCATGGAAACCTGTTCAATGATAATTCTGAAACTACAAACTCCTATCACGCCAAAACACTATATGGGTAACAGGTTTTGTAGACTGCACAGCAGCATACACAAAACTTAGAGCATGCCTTAACTCTCTACCATTTCACCAAGTCTCTGTGTCTGTGGTGTACAGAGGGGACCCAGAATACAGAAGGGACAGTATTAACAAAAAAAAAATTTGTCTAACCTCTGACCCCACACAACCCCAACTTGTCGACTTTCAAGAAGGAAAGGCAGACATGAAACAGATTGACAATGTCCACTTTTCCTGCCCAGTGCCCCCAACAGACAACACAAATATAGACAGACACCATTCCTTTATCCTGCCTTGTGCTTTTCCTATTAGCACCGTGCACAAAATCAGAGGTATCTGAGAATCTCACTGTCTGCATGGTCTTTGCTCTGCTGTCAATCTACTACCCTCACCTTTCTTCACCTTATGACTAGGCTCAGTTCCTCACTGAAGTTTGGAGCCAAAGGGAAAGGAGCAAAGGTTTGTGGTGAAGTGGACAAAAATGAGAGTTAGCAGAAGGATTTAAAACAACTTTCAGAGCTGAGAGGGACACCTCCCTATTCTGAGCTCCAGCCCACAGCCCCTCAAGAAGGCGTGAGCTGTTCCTCATGGCCTCACCTAGTATCCCTGCCTCAGAATCACTGGGGAGAAAAATTAAAATGCAGATTCCTGGGCTCTGGTCCAGCCCTAATGAACCCACATCTCTAAAGACCAGAAATTCGTAATTTTAACTGCACACCCATAGTGAATTTTAACCAGTTCTTCAGGTGAACCACTGAATTTGAAAAGGAGCAAGATAGAGTCTAAAAATCTCTACCAGATATCCAGATTAAAAAGACATTTTTAAAGTAGCAACCCAAGAAGGAGCTTTTGCTGCCATACTCATACAATTTTTCATTTTGGGGGGGAACAATTATTAGCAACAAATATCTAAAGGAAGTCCAGTCCATTTATTTTACTTGTTTTGACATCTGCAGATAACGACAAGCCAGAGGGAAAAACAGGTTTAAGGATTGTAGCAATTAGTTAATTTGTGACTGATTATTAGAAAAAATAACAGATACAGCTCTATATTTCTCCAGAGGGGACAGTTACAAATTACCAATTACTGTGGCTGTTGCTGTTGCTGCTGCCATTGTTGGTGCTATTGTTATTTTTAAAGGACTGCAGCCTCCATATGTTTAGGAATATTAATATTGTTTGAGGTTTGTCAGGTTGCCATAGCCACCTCAGTTCCCTCCTGCCAGCAGGACCTGACGTACTGGGAGTCAGAGTTGTGACGGAGCCCACATATGTAAACGCTACCTGGGAAGCAGTTCAATCTGCAAATGGCCTCCTCCTTTCCCACAATTCTCTGCTTTTGTTCCATTGGCCAAAGTGCACCTGCTTCCAGCTTGCTAGCCCTCTCACATTTCTGTTCTCTGCAGCGCAGTCACCCTCCCCACCTGTCCTCCATTCCCCTAACACCACTTACTGTGCTCCCTTGAACACTTGGACACACATTCTCACTCAAACCTTCTGGCAACACTTCCTTCATCTTCTCTCCTCAACTGAAACGTGGCTTTTCACTGATAATAATACTGAACTCTCAAGTCTACAAAGATCCTGGTGATGCCATCTTTTTTTTTTTTCTCCCTAAACCACCCCTAGTCCCGTCATTCCGGTATCTAGGAACTAGAGGTAGGTCAGTCTTATAGTCGGTATTTCTGTTGCCTCCACTGTTTCACCATTTCCTTTCAAGGACTCTTCCCTTTTTTTAACCTCCTCCATCTAGTTACGTCATCCTCTTCTGATCTTACTCTGTCTTCTAACCTCTGGGGGACCTCCTAGCTTTCCTGTTGGTCCTGGTCCCTTCTCATCCCTCTGAGACACTACATGTGGACTAGACCCCAGCCTCGGTTACTTAATTTCCTCTACTCCAAAGCTGTTGCCTCAGTTCCATTTCTTGTTGATTTAAGTTTCACCAGCGGGCACAAATGCAACACTTCCAGCATTGTGGTAAGTTTCCTAGAACTCCAATAACATTCTCTCTGCATCCCCAAGCACACAAAGTGGTAGAATACAGCGTTTAGGAGTTTGGTGTCTGGATGAAACTGCAAAGGTCAAGTCCTGGCTTTACCACTTACTACTTCTGTGGTTCAGGGTAAGCTAGTCAACCTTTCTAGGCCTCAATTTTTTTCATCCATAAAATGATGAAATGATATCATCTATTTCATAAGGTTGTTATGAAGATTGAAAAAGTAAACTCCTGAGTATAATTTAGAGTAGCTGAAGGTAAGGGAAAAAACCCAACTCAGACCGACATAAAAAACAAGTGTTTTATTGGCTCACTTATCTCAAAGTCCAGAGGAAAATTAGGATTCAGGTTTGGTTTGATTCAGTGGTTCAGCCACAGGACCAAGGACCTATTTCTCTTTCTCTCCCTCTGCTTTGCATTCTAAGATGTCAGATTCAGTGTAACGTTGCTTTTCCCTCAGAGTCATGAGAGGCTATCACTGGGTTAGAGGCTTCCTCATCCAAAACAAAGAAGTGAAAAAAATGATCTCTTCAAAAAGCTCGCCCATGACAGTGATGGAGAACTTTCCCAGACTTTCTCAGGAAACCTATCAGATGTTAATAACTAGCCCATTCCTGAACCATTGCCTGGAGCAGAAACCTTCCTAATTGACTCGGACCTGCTCAAATGGACCAATCACTACAGCACAGGAGAAGGGATTACAAACCCTGGAAAACATCTTTCTGCCCATAAACTGTACAGTAAGTATGAGATGGGGAAGGAGAGGGGAACAGATGTTGGGGTGATGACCTAACACCCATTGTGGGGAGTCAAGTCCTTAGCTAATGATGGGCAATTAGTGAACACTATGCTAATATTACCACTTACATTATTTCATTTTTACCTTGGATAACTACTTCTCATTCTTCTTTGTATTACAATTTCTTATTTACATGATTGCCTCTCTACCATCTCCCATCCTCAAGCTTGTGAAATCCTTAAGGCAGTGTGCTTTACTGATCTTTTTACCACTATCACAGCCTGCCCCAAACTCTACTTAGCACAGTGCATAGGAACATATAGCTTCAATACATGCCCGCTGAATACATGAATAGACTATAAAAATTGTTCTAGCCAGTGACAGAGTCTCTCTCCGGTAGGAATTAGAGATTATGCAATGCTCTTATGCCCTTCAGTGAAGAACAATTTAATACATTTTTTAAAATATTCTTTCTTATACAAAATAAAATTACTAATCCACCATTGATTGCACAGGCACAGAGAACGAGCATGTCTTTGGTATTTTCTAACTGATCAATAAAAGCTTATTCTTTACCACAATTGCATGCAATTTATTCTTTTTTTCATTTCCTTTCACAATAACTTTTGAAGTAGATGATTCCGTGTGAGCAGACTATATGCACTACAAAGAATACTATGAGACACATGATTTTTTTTTTTGGTCTGTGTACCCTCATAATGAAAGCTAAGAAACCTTCAAATCGGTACATTTTAACTAAAACATAGAGTTCTCAAAAATACAGATTATCAGGAACAACTCCAATAATACACAGTGTGAAGTTATAAGATACTTACATAGGAAAAGAGTTCCTTGTTAAGATTAATCTTTAAAATCCCCCATTTTCCATAAACATAATTTTAAACCTATGTAAAGAGATATAAGTCTTATTCTGCCCTATTTTTTTTTTTTTTTTTGGTGAATAACATTACTTTCAACCAAGTTTATTTTAATGCTTTTGAAAAGTAGGTAATAATAGCAATTTTATAATAACGCAACTAGCAAATGGGAAGCCATAGTTCTTAGACAGACATACTAAATGGCTCTGCATGTGAGGGTTTATTATCATTATTATTATTATTATTATTATTATTATTCTTTGTATTTCTTTTAAAGACTGCTGGATTCCAAGATACTATTACCTGAAAGTTATCTGACTTTTTAAAATATTCTATTAAACTTGAAAATGTCTTTGAGAGAAGCAAAGTGTGTGGGCAACTATAAAACATACTGGCAGCCTAAGAGTAAAAGGAGGGAAAATGTGGATTCCCTTATAACTGAAAGGCTGGAGCAGAATAGAACCTTTGCTTCTTGTCTATAGAAACCATGCAGTAAATTTTAAGAGTAGAATCGGATAAAAGAGTAAAACACAAAGGGTTTAGAGAATATAAGCTAGTCAGATTACCTGAACTTCACACACACACACACAAAAATACAGCAATAAAGTCATTATTACTGTGTATAGTGCATTGGTCAGGCATCTATACAGTCTATGAAGTGATGTCCCATAAGTCCAGTGCCCAAGTGGCACCCTACATAATCTTTACAACATTGTTGATTATATTCCCACTTTATGAGGGGTATAAATGTCTCATTTTATGTTGTTTTGTACACCTAAAACTAATATAAATAAATAAATAAATAAAGTAATACATTTTAAAATCATAATTATAGCACATAAGCCCAATCCTGGTAACACTACATATATATAGCTATGTTATACATTTAACATCTAATAATCCACATACATAACAAGTCATGTTTTCATTTCACATGCCTCCTAAAATTTCTACTTTGGTTTCTCTCTTGCCGCGAGCTTTTCACAATCCAGTACAAAGTAATGCCTCAGAAAATAATGAAACTACATGAAGGATAGTTAATGCAGTGGACAGCAGTATATCCCCATAGAATTTGATGCCTGATCCAACTCCATGAAGTAGATATTGTTACCTGAGGCCAAGATGTTAAATAATTTTTTCCTATGCTTCTGAGTATAGGGAATCAGGTCCCAGAACCCCTGACTGCATTGTAATGTGAGGTCTAACCAATAAATCTCTCAAAGTAAAATCCTGCAGAGAAGTAGGCGCCATTGATCTCACATAGCCGACTAAATAGCCAAAAGGCTGTGCAATGTACGTTGTTCCATTACCTCTGTTGGATTTGGGTGATGAGTCACTTGGGTGAAGCTTCTGATGTTTCCTCAGTTATCAGCCTGTTTGATGGAGCATCCCAAGTTTATTCAAACCCATAACTCCCTGTAGTCTCCACTCTGGCTTCTTTGGTGACCCCAGGTATAGAAACAGTTTAGGATGCAACCAACACAATGAGAAGAGCCATGACCTCAATAACGTTTAGAAAACCTCTTTGAGAAGCTCAAGATCACTCATTGTTTAAAAGAAAAAAAAGTAAGAGAAAAATTAAATGCCTCTTTTTGCCATAAAATTTAAACAATATAATTTTTTAAAAAGAGGAAAGTTTCTCACTTGTGGGAGGATAAATTGATGTACTCTTGTTGGATCTAAATTTTAAACATGCATACATTTTGAACCAGTTAATTCCATTTCTATAAATGTATCCCTAGAAAAGTGTTCCAAGATACATACAGAGATAGTACAATGTTGAATAAGGAAGTAGCTAAATTTATCACAGTAAATCCATGTAATGGAACGCCATGAAGCCTATAGAAAGAATGAGGTAAACCTATATATATACTGATACAGAAAATATCCCGGTTATATTACAAAGTGAGGAAAAGCAGTTAACATAATAATACCTATAATATGATTCTCATTTGCACATTATGATTATCATTTGTGAAAAGAGTATATACACATATATACACATTTTTCCCCTTGTATACATAGAAATTTCTGGAAGTACTCACAAAATATCGATAGTCTGTGGAGTGGGAGAAGGGCCAACGTGGCATACAACAGGACCTTAATTTTATCTTTTCTTGTTAAAAATGTTTACCATGAAAGGGGCAAGAAATTATTTTCTCCCCTATCTTGCTTGTATGAGGGTAAAAATGGATGGTATAAATGTCCAATATGAAGCCTGTCAGACACCAGGAACCCAATGAATGTGGGTTCTCCTATTCAAACATAAGTGCACATAAACACACACATGCACACGCACACACCACTGCTTCCAACACTTTCTGGGCCGTGATATCATTTACATCCTGCCAATTTTACAGTACATTTCCATTATCTTTTACATAGCATTATTTCAAGGGCGAATGGAACGAAGGGGCAAAGAGAAGGGTTAATTTGAACATCGTTGTCTCCTAACATCTAGCATAGGTTTTTCAAAAGAGAAAGTTAAAATCTTGTTTGTTTGTTTGTTTGTTTGTTTTCCATTTTCAAAATGGAGAGAGAGAAAATCTTCCAAGGTTCTATCAGTGACATAGGGAATTGCTTCATCTTGCTCCCTAAGTCGGTCAACTGTGAAAGAGAGACTGGGGTGAGAACATTTAAAATAGACCTATGCTGTTATTGAAAACCACGAGAGTGATGAAACTGCATACACAGTGAAGTTGAAATAACCCTCAGTGAATTGTGGGGATTCTGACGGGCAGTGAGATTTGCGACTCCTTTGTTTCATCCCAAATCACAGAAACAGTAAAAACCTACCTTCCAGATCAATGGTCTCCAAAATAGATGTTGATCTCATACCCCAGAAGTAAGGAAATTTTAATCAAGCACCCTCGACATATTTATTTACCAATCAGATACACCACACCACTGTACTAATATATTTTGAACATTAGAAAATATAAAAATAGATATTAAATGAATGAAATTTAAAATATATAGAAAATGAAGCTTCTAATGTTTTCTTCCCACACTTCCCAATGGGATATTGTTATAAATAACTCAAATAGTAACTATCATGGAGTCTAACACACAATTATAATATTCACATCCTTAAAATATCACAACTTGAGTTATTACGCCAATGAAAAAGTTGCAGGACAACTCTTGCCACTGAAATGCCTCCAAAGATGGCCTAGGGGTACAGAATTAAATTGAGAAAATAAATTTGTCTTCTTTCAGTTGGAGGGTGTATAATATTTAACGAGGACTTTGTTATACCAAGCATTGCTAAGAGCCTTAAAACATATTTAATTTTCCCAGCAATTCAGTATGGTAGATACTATCTTTCCCATCTTCCAGATACAGAAAATGAGGATTAAAGTGGCCCCAAAACAGCTAGACAGAATCTGGTAAGATATAGTATCAGATTCTAGTTTGACTAATTCTGAAAATCTAAATACTTTACCAGTCCTATTTACTGCCTAGAAAAGGAAAACATAGGGATCTAAAATGTGTCAATGTGGCTACAGATTATGAAATTACAGAATATTTTATAAACAAGATGAGAAGCAGTATGAGAGTTGGGTCTTCACTTCCTATTACCTCTGAGCTCTATCACGCTATTGCTCCAGAGAGAGATTTTCCTGTAGTTAAAGATGAAATAGGACCCCACTGTATTTATTGCTGGGCACACTAAGCTAGAAGAACTAGTAGGAAGGGTTAAGAAGAAAAATTTTTTCACAGATTTTTAAGTTGTCTCTTTACCTCCTCATATTACATTCTTCAAACTGAAAATAAAACCCCACATAGATAAAATCAAACAAACAGTTTAAATTGTGCACACCATTTAGGTAACAAATTGTTCTTTAAAGAATTCACTCTGAGGCAGTGGTTCTCAATGAGGGAGAAATTTTGGCTCCCAAGTGACACTTGGCAATGTCTGAAGATAGTTTTGGTTGTCACAACCGGGAGTGGAGCTGCTACTGGCATCAGTGGACAGAGACCAGGGATGTTGCTAAACATCCTGAAGTGCATAG
This sequence comes from Rhinolophus ferrumequinum, assembly GCF_004115265.2. Taxonomy (NCBI): domain Eukaryota; kingdom Metazoa; phylum Chordata; class Mammalia; order Chiroptera; family Rhinolophidae; genus Rhinolophus; species Rhinolophus ferrumequinum. Next base: position 31,489,401 of record NC_046307.1, read on the forward strand.
AACAGTCCCCTACAACAAAAAAGTATCCTTCCCAAAATGTCAATAGTGCCAAGTTTGAGAAACATTGTTCTAAGAAATGAATCAATGATATGTCCAAGATAACTATCAAGAGGTGTTCATCACAGCACTGCTCATCACAGTTCAATAATATGAAAAATTACAGCATATATATTAATTGGAACACTATACCTATTAAAAATGATGCTGCAGACAGATATTTAATAACATGAAGAAATATTCATGATGCTTACATATCCTAAAAGAATATGGTTACTATGATTATAGCATCGTAAAAGTATACGTATTTCTGTGTTTAGGCATGAAAAATATTTTGAAAGAGTGTTAACCAAATGTTAATGCTATTTATTTCTGAATAGTGGTGAGGAGTTCATATGAAAGAATACTTCATATCCATTGTCATTAAAAATATCTGCATTATCATCATCTTCTTATCATCTTCATTATCATTCAACTGAGGAGAAGCACAGTTGATATAAGCCATCATCTCAAAATCTATAGAAGCTTCCTAACTATAAAATTTTATATTCTCTCTTTTCAGAATGTGTCATTGGAAGGTTTTTATTTCCTGACATCAAGTTCTTCAATCATAGAAAGGGGAGTAGCAGGTGGTTTTCTCCAGGTGCCTCTGTGATGGCAGCAAAGTTCACTGGATATTTTTGTTCAGAGACAAAATAGCACCTACTATCCTCATTCCTTCTCTTTAAAAACCTTCATTGTTATACTCTGATGCAAAAGTAGAATTACTTGCTTCTACCCACACCAAAACAGTATGATCATAACACTCTGCAAACTTAATAAATGTTTGAAACCTTATGAACCCTCAATATCCCCATTTCAGAATATTTTATGAGTTAGAGGCATTATGATGTTGTCTTCTATGCAGCCTTAAAACTTCCGTATTGAAATTCAGAAGTTGATGTCCCTCCACAGACACATGCTGATAAATTACCTTTTATTTTAGTGACCAGTTACCTCATATGAAGAAGGAAACAAAACAGCAACAAGTTCTCACAAACACCATGATGTTTACATCAACCAACAAAACTGATTAGAGAAAGTTTGCTCACTAGTATAACAGAACTTGTAATCTGCACTGGAAAGAGAGAGAGGGCAAGAAGTAGAGACTTGAAGACAATATAATGCAATTAGAAATATTTTTTTTGGAGGAACCTCCATATTACCCATCAATCCCTCTCCTGGGTATCTACCCAAAAAATCTGAAAACATTTATCGTATCAGATATGTACTCTGATGTTCATTGCAGCATTATTTATCGTGGCCAAGACATGGAAACAAACAACGTATCCTTCGATAGATGATTGGATAAAGATGTGGTATGTATACACAATGGAATACTACTCTGCCATAAGAAAAGATGAAATAGTGCCATTTGCTACAACATGGATAGACCTTGAGACTATTATGCTAAGTGAAATAAGTCAGACAGAAAAGGTCAAGAACCATACGATTTCCCTCATATGCGGGATATAAAACTGAAGGCAACAAAGGAACAAGACAAGCAAATAAAGAAACAAAAACTCACAGACACAGACAATAGTTCAGTGGTTACGAGGGTAAAGGGGGTCAAATATCTGGTGACGGAAGGAGGACTAACTCTGGGTGGTGAACACATAATGCAACATATAGATGCTGTATTACAGGATTGTACACTTGAAACCTATGTAGTTTTATTGACCACTGTCACTCCAATAAATTTTAATTTAAAACAAGAAATTAAAATGTTTTATAGTATAAGGGGAAATAACTAAGAGAGAGATCATAAAAGAGATAGAGATCCCATACAAAAGAATTCCAAACAATTTGTGTAGATATGGCCCCTCAAGGAGATGGAGCTTAACTCACCACCTTCGAGTGTGAGCTGTCTTAATGACTTGCTTCCAGAGAGTAAGAGTAGCAAAGGAGGAACAAAGTAACTTTACAGAAGTGATCCTGTCAAGTACTTCCTTTGCCAGGTGATCACAGTCAACATCATCAATGATAAGTTATGCCGATAGTTTGTTACCTTGATATGATATAATGCGAATGGCACTTTACCTCTGTGATCTTCTTTCCACAACCATATGGTAATCATGAGAAAAAACTTCTAACAAATTCAAATTGAGAAACATTCTTAAAAAAAAAAAAAAAAAGTTGATCTCAAATTGTTAAGGTCATCAAAAACAAAACAAAAAATAGGAAAGTCTGAGAAACTGACCAAGACGAGAGGAGATTAAGGAGACAAGTATCCAGGATGATCCTGAAACAGAAAAAAAGGACAGTATAGATAAACTAGTAAAATTTGAATAAAGTATGGAGATTAGTTAATAGTAATGGACTGATGTTGGTTCCTTAGTTGCAACAAATGTACCATAGTGATGGTAAATACAATTGTTCCTCCATATCTGCGGTTTCCACATCCACAGATTTAACCAACCACAGATTGAAATATTTGGGGGGAAAAAACTGACATTGTCACTGACATGTACTATGCAGTTAGGACCACAATGGTTGCATCTGTACTGAGCAGGTACAGACTGGTTTTCTTCTCATTATTCCCTAAACAATGTAACAACTATTCACATAGCGTTTCTACAGTATTAGGTATTATAAATAATGTAGAAGTAATTTAGAATATACAGGAGGATGTGCATAGATTATATGCAAATATTTTGCCATTTTATATAAGGGACTTGAGCATCCGCTGATTTTGGCATCCTCGGGGGAGGGTACTGGAAACCATCACCCACAGATACCAAGGGACAACTGTAATAGAAAAAACTGTGTATATGGGAACTCTCTGTAATATTTTTGAAACTTTGCTGTAAATCTAAAGCTATTCTAAAATTTAAAGTTTATTTAAACAGAACAAATTTTAAAGCACAGCAAAAAAATCTGTCCTATTAGATTTCTTTTTAATTCTGCGTAAAGATGAATATTAAAACTGAAATTAAAAAGATAATAAAAGAATAGCATGAACAAGTATATGCCAACAAATTTAACAACTGAGATGAAAGAAATAAAGATCCTGAAGATGACAACTTACCATGACTGAAACAGGATGAAACAGAAAATATGAATAGTCCTAAATAATTGAAATTGAATTCAAATATCATCCCAATCTCTAGACCCAGGCAGTTTCACTGATGCAGTCTGTCACACATTTAAGAAAAAAATAAATAATACAAATCTCACACTAACTCTATTATAAAATAAAAAAGGTGAAAGCACATTTCAACTTGTTTTATGAGACTAACATAATCTTAATAGCAAAACCTGTTAAAGATATGACAGGTCCCAAAGGACACAGTGGGGGCTTCAGGAGCCCAGGAATGAGGGGCTGGCAGTGCACAGGGCAGTACACAGATAACAAAAATTGGGGGGATAATGGATTTTCAGGAAAATGTTATCTTCTAGAAGTAACTGAGGTAAACAGAGATGTGTGGCATGATGAGATGAATCCTCACAGGCTTTTAGGGGAGTGTGACCAGTCTAGTGCTATAGACTGAAGTGTTTCAGGAAAAAGATCCAAACCTCATTCCTCTCTCAGGCAGCATCTAGAGGTATGGCTAGTATAAGGCTGAAGAAAGGAACAGAATAGGATGAATCAGAAAAAAATAAATTATTAGAAAATAAGACAAATTTTAAAGACTTAGACTAATAAAACAAAAGGGCTGGTTCTTTGGAAAGATTAATAGAATAGACAAACTTCTGGAAAGCTTTATCAAGAAAAAGTAAGACAACTTCAAATAACAAATGTTGGTCATGAAAATGGGAATATAACTAGAAATACAAGGAGTTAAGGGGTTTTGGGAAATTTTCAAATATGTACAAAAGTAGAAAAAATGGAAAAATGAATGTCAATGTACCCATTAGCCAGCTTCAGAATTACTAACTCACAGATAATTTTGTTTCATCTCTATCCCTTATTCCCCCGCCACCCTAGATGATTTTGAAGCAAACTCAGACTTCAAAGGATTTCATCTGTAAATATTTAGTATGTATCACTAAAAGGCAGTGTCTCTTTTTAAAGACAGTCACTATATATCACCATCATTCTTTCAATATTCATATTTCAGTTTTATATTTCACAGCCATCTTATAATTTTTTGTTTGCTTGTTTGAACTAGAATCCAAATAAGACCCGTACGTTATTATTAGTTGATATGGTTTTTCTGTTTCTTTTAATGCATTTTGCCCTTCTCTTTTTATCTTTTTCCTGTAATATTTTTGTTGAATAAATTGTCCTTTGTCCTGTCATCTGTCCAGTATGCGTTTTGCTGATTACATCCTGCAGTGTCATTTAATATGTACCTTTTTACTCATTTGCTGAAAATTGGCAGTCAGATCCAGAAGCTTCAGAAAATTCAGGTTCCATTATTTGATAAGACAACTTACTTCATAGGTGACATTGTCTACTTCCATCAAGACCTGAATCTCTGTTTTGTGATATGCCAGCTATTGATAATCATTGTCTAGCTCAATTAAATCATTAGGGATGAAAAATGGTGATGTTCTATCATCAAAAAAAATTGTTAGGAGAATATTCGGTACAATTTTATACTGGTAAATGCACAACTCTAAATAAAATAGACTGTTCTATTAGAACATATATTATGAATATTGAGTCTTGAATCAGTAAGAAACTTTAATAGACTGATTACCATACAAGAAATTGAAATGGTAATTAATAAAATACCCGTGTGTTAGGGACACATTTTTCCCAAACCGTCAAGGAACATATAATTCGTTCATTATAAACAGTTTCAGACCACAGAGAAAGATCAAAACCTTCACAGTTCATTTTAAGAAGCGATAATCATTTTGATGTGAAACCCAGTGAGAGTACAATAAAAAGAAAATTATAAACGAGTTTCATTGTGAGAATAAAAAAATCATTAACAAAATGAAGTCAGCGATATATTAAAATAATTTAAAATAATAAACAATTGGGTTGGATCTACAAATGCAGAGGTTGTTGAACATTAGAAAATTATTTATATTATAAAAACAGATGGTATTCTCTCTCATTCAATTACTGAACATTACTCTGAATGTTCTAGTTCATGTAAACAAAATGTAAAGCTGTTTAATATTTGAAGATAATGTGACTGTATACCAGAAAAATCCAAGATCTCAACTGAAAAACTGTTACCAAAAAAAAAAAATACAAATATGTAAGCTGTAATAAAATTTATATACAAAAATTGATGGCTTTCATATTTGCAAACAATAACTACTTGCGAAGAATAATGGGATAAAATACTATAAAATTCACAGCAAAAAAATTAAATAACTAAGAATAAACATTACAAGAAATTCACAAGATCTAAATAAAGAAAAGTTTTAAATGCTCTTGAGGGATCTAAAAAGATAAACAGATGAAAGCATACCATGTTTAAAGATAAGAAGTTTAAACTGCATAAAAATATTAGTTTTCCTTGAATTAATTTATAAATGTAGGGCAACCTTAACTCCAAAACTTATATGGAACAATCAACAAGCAAAAGTAGCCAGGAAAAAGAGAAAAAAAATCTAAGAAAAAAAAATCAGAGTACTGAAAGGAACTGGACCAAAAAAGGTATTCAAATAATATAAAACCACAACTAAAGCAGTGTGGGAGCAGCAAATGAAGAGATAATCAAAGGATTAGAACAGAAAGTGCAAAAATTGACCCAAATACCCACAAAAATTGAGTATATATTAAAGAGCATCTTAAATCATTAAAGAAAAGACGGCTTTGTGCAATAAGGACAAATGGATAACCATTTGGACAAAGAAGATGTAGTATATATACACAATGGAATACTATTCTGCCATAAAAAAGATGAAATAGTGCCATTTGTGACAACATGGATGGATCTTGAGGTTATTATGCTAAGTGAAATTAATCAGACAGAAAAAGTGGAGAACCATATGATTTCACTGATATGTGGGATATAAAACTGAAAACAACAAAAGAACAAGACAAACAAATGAAGAAACAAAAACTCATAGACACAGACAATAGTTTAGTGGGTACCAGAGGGTAAGGGGGGTGGGGGGTGGTTGACAAGGGTAAAAGGGATCAAATATATGGTGATGAAAGGAGAACCCACTCTGGGTGGTGAACACACAGTGTGATATATAGAGGATGTGTTCAGGAATTGTACACCGGAAACCTATGTAACTTTACTAACAGTTGTCACCCCAACAAAGTTTAATTTAAAAAAATTGGAAAATTAGATCTATCTTATACCTAAATAAAATCCAAATAAGAGAAAAGATTTTATGAAACACCAAAAGGGTTAGAGAAACCATTTGCAAATCCTTTTAGAACCTCAAATTGGGGAAGATATGACTAACTGTGACTCAACACCTAAAAGGAAAACTTGATAAAAGACAAACTAGGCAAACATACTTACAACTAGTATTATAAATAATGTGTAAATCTCTCTCAAATACGTGAACTATAGAAAGAGTCCAGCCATACCATGAGACTGCCTCTTCTGTAACACCTTTGTCAAAACAATGTGCTAATTATTTTTTCTATACTGGAAGTGAAAAATATTATTTCCACATAATTTAAGTTCATGTTATGTGTTTTTTATTTAAACTCTGTATTCACTTCAAAAAAAGAGACTACTTTCCATATTTTCTGTTGCAGGTGTGTACAAAACTTTGATTACAATGAAAATGCTCCCCAAATTGTAGTTGAACTGAGCTAGGTCCAAAACTCAACTCTGCCACTTCTCCAATATGTGTCTTTGCTTATTATAACAAATGACTTATTGTTACCGAGTGTGTGCATCTCTGTCTCTAAAAAAGTACTAGTAATATCTATGCCAGGGGGTTCTTGTTAGAGAGAAAATGAGACAACAGTTAAGAAGTTCTTAACTGGGAATTTGACAGGTATTACCTTTTTCACCTCTCTCCTTTCCTTGCCCTCATACCTAGGGCTGTTAACATTTCTTCAAAAGGCAAAATGATCTGGATGGGAAATACTTGAAAAAAACCTTAAACTCACAGAGTATTATAAGGGAAAAAGAGCACAGAAAACAGCTAATAGAAGACATTCATTTTACAAATGGTAAAATTGAGGCCCTTTGGGTACATTTCCAGAGGAACATCCTATGAAGACATGAATAAACAACTACAGTTTCCTTCCACCCTCGAGTAATTGTCAAAAACACAGTCACAGCACAAACCTCAAACTCCAAACCTCAACAGGGCTTTTGCCTGATTTTCCCATGTCCTATGAAATCCCATTAATCCAGTTTCCTCTACAAACTATCCAAGACGGCAATCCAGGAGTTAAAAAACAGTCACAATATTTTTGCTGGACTGTGTCCTTTCTGAAACTGCATAAACAAGTTTGGAAGAGTCCATGCTGAGATTGCTCCTTGGACACGGCACAAGGGCTCCACCTTCAGGTCTCAGATTGAAAAGGAATTTTTCAAAATGCTTCCGTCTGAGTCTTCAAAAAGTATATCTGAAATATAATCTCTTCCTATAAAGTTCAAACCACACAATCTTTCACTATGAAATATTTCAGTCCAGAATATCTGTCCACTGTTCAGAGGCAAAATGAAAGGTAAGAGTCTCTGTGCTATATTGATGTTAAATAGACAAGATTCAAAAATGTATTATATTTTCATTAAATACTTGAGGATGCATGTCTAGATGTCATTTTCTTTATGCTTGCAGCAGGGTCTGATAAGCTCTTTCATTCTACTTCTCCTGTGGTTTCACTCCATTAGTCTTATAGTCTTATAATAAAAGAAAAGGTTAATTCTTGCCCAGCAGGGCTATTTATAAACTACCAGCAGTTCTTGAATATCCCACTAAATATATGCCAGTTTTCAGAGGGAAATTTCATGTAGACAAAAGGAAGTAAAATTCAGTTCTATGCAGGAACAGTAACAGTTGGGCCTTGAAGATTGATATCTACCAATAGGTAGTAAGGAATATTAGTTTATAAAAACAAAAATAAAAGCAAACTACCAAAAGATATACCCATAAGTGCACAGAATGACTCCCAAATCCAAGTTGAATTCTAAAGCAGTTTATGTAATTAAGTAACAGAGTGAACTAATCTTTCTTCCATTACGTATTTTATAATAAATCTAGTAAAGGTGACAAAGTGCCCACTTCTTTATAGAATGTGACATGTAGGAGGGAATTTAGTTATTTTTCTACATTAAAAGGTATCACCAGATGTGGATTATAAGGAAATACATACACAGACATTGCATATTTCAAAATCTGATCGTAAGAGTAAATTCGTTCCTAATTTTCTGCCTATTATTTTCTTCTTGGCTTAACCAAATTCTGAGGGTTCTGATTCTCAGTGAAAGGAAGTCATAGACATGTGGTGCTACAGAACTGTGTCTAGGTAAGAAAAAACATAAAATTTAAGTGTTGTACCCTGGAAAGTTTCTACATGCTCTCAAACGATGCCCTGATTTCTTATCTTTTGGGCTTTAGGCTGTTTCCAAATCTGGAATCCGAAGTTGCCTCAGAGATTTGTGAGTTTTATGTGTTCCCAAGACCCTGAAATGTTGTTATTATGCCACCAGAGCAACGACTGAAACCAACTCCAAACTTCTGTTTTTTTCACCGCTCCAAGTTTCCAAATCCTTTCCCGCCTGAAATGTCCCTTGTAATAGTGAATAGTTAAAATTTGTAGAGCAGTTGCTATGTGCCTAGCTTCCTGATAAATGTATATATTTTTTTAATGTTTTCTAATCCTCATAACAATCCAATGACTTAGCTTTGTTTTTATTATCCTTTGTTTTATCACTGAGAACACCAAGGCTTACAGAAATTAAACAAGCCCAGAGCCAGGTAGGAGGACCAACCAGCTCAAACTCTCAATCCCTTTGTTCTATTAACAGCATCCACAACAAGCCTCGCAGCAACCCTGTATGTAGAAGACTATCCAATTCAAATCAACAAATATTTTTTGAATCATTCCTATTTGACATACATTATGCCTGCTGAAAATGAAGCATAGAAATGTTAAGGGACTTGCCTCAGATCTCAGAGCAATTTCACAAATGCTGAACGAAAACTCGTGCACTGAAAGTGTCAACGGAAGATAGAAAGGCCCACATTCAAATCTCAGCTCCACCACAGGCTAGCTGTGTAACCTAGTTCAAGTTACCCCTCTTTCCATACCTCAGTGTTCTCTTCCATGAGTTGGGACTAATAAGAGTTTGCTAAACTGCTAAGAGTTTTAGAGCTACTACATAAAAGTAATCTAGCACAAAGGATACTACAAGTTGTATGAGTTATCTTTCCCAGGAAACTAGGATCTCTTAGGCTTTTTAACCCACAGTAAACAATAGTCCCAGGTTGTCTTAACTTTCAGTGACCTTAGTTTGTCTGCTTGCTCCAAACATGAGAAATTTACCATCCTAGAAGAATGAGCCTGGAGCATGGTTGTTCCCAAGTACCTAATGGAAATATTGTTGGAAGTGGAAAACTAACAATATATGCCCAAGCTCCTTTGATCTAGCCTTCCTCCCCTCCCCTCGCTTCACACACACACACACACACACACACACACACACACACACACACACTCCTACCTGCAGCTAGAATCAAGAAGTTAAAGCGTTTCACTCAATTGAAATACAAGAATAAACACAAACTCTAGAGAAAGATGTTTGATTCAAGTGTTGCTATCTTTCTGATTATAGAACAATACCTCATAATGACAAATGATTACTAATTATTTCAATTGAAAAAAATGGAAGTTATGATATTATGCTTTTTAAAGTTCTCTCCTCTCCAGTTTCATGTCAGATTTGCAAGGTAGGCATATCTACATAGGCTCTTTTATAAAATAAGAAAAAGTTCAGGAGTTATCTGTAAGATTTTCATTACGAAGACAGTATTAAGAAAAGGCTATTCACCTCCTGAAATCCCTTACAAAGACCATTCGTTAGCAGAAAACTTCTGAATTACATTAAAAATACAATTACTCCCCTCCTCATCTTTCTAGCTAGAAGAGACCATAGAGATTATCTAGCTATACTATAGGACCTGCCTAACTTTTGTTCCCTCTTCTCTGAGAATTAACTCCCACCAAGTACTGGAATGAACCTCTCAGCTATGTTTGTAATAAATAACTCTTCTCTACCTGGTCACAGGCATGGATTCCTGAACCAAAGTGGGAGAATCAGATTAGACTTGAACCCAAATATGCTAACGAAGCCATCTTTGATCATATGCATGACAAGGCAGGGAAAGGAGCCCACAGTATTTGAGAAATAGAAAACTGAAGAAGAGAACACATGTGGCATGAGAGAAGGACAGGAAGAGACAAAAAAATAAAGTAGCTTCCTCAGATCCTGACCGTTTTCTGTGCCAGGTATTAGCAATTCATGAGATTAAACTCCACTTTCTTCCCTTCATTTCCATGCCTACTCATGATTCTTTATGGTCACTTTCTTTTACCCTTAAGTTGTTTTTTTTGTTTCTAACAAAGAAAGAATCCCTCACTAAAATATTAGACCAATTCGCTCTTTCAATGTCATTTTACAGAACAGAGAGAGACCCAGGGGGGTGTGGGGGAGGGCAAATTTCCTGTCCATTGTCACACACGTAATTAGCAGAACTAAATTTAGTTCTTTTATTTACAGCTTGAGTCCTCTTTCTACAACATTAATTTACATTTAATTCCCTAAAATGCTGAAATGAAAGTATAAGAAACCCAAATACTTTTTTTGTGAGATTTTTCACAAACTCTCAGGCCCATCATTTATATATCGACAATTACAAATTAAAACTATGAGCCATTGCTAAGATGCCAGTGATAGTAAGAGATATTCATATTTCAGATATATCAAATGTGAAACAAAATGCTCACTTGAGAAGCAGTGAAAATAGTAATATAAGGGATTAACTGAATTTGGAATAGGGCAAGATGAAATGTATTGATTGTGATTCATGTTTGGGAAAAACTGACTAAAGTTTCAAGTAGAAAAATGTATATTGTGGTACCCCTGTTTTAAAACCCACTCTACACACGTTGTCAACAGTGGAGAATCTTAGCTGAGTCCATAATGCTTCAAAGATAGATAGAAAGGGAATTTTCAAATCCTTCATTTGACAAAGATCAAAGTCCTAACACTGTGCTAAGCACTAAAATGGAGGAACCTGAGGTGGGAAGAGAATATGAGGAAACAGAAAGAAAAAGTAGAAACCCCATGTCTAGCCCTCATGCAGCATTCTTTAATCGATAATATTTATTAAGCTCCCAGTCTGGGTGGAGCACCGTTTCAATAGCAGGCCAATAGCACAGAACAAGAGAAGCTAAGCCTATAATAGAGCCAATATTGTAGGAGAGGAAAGAGATAATAAACAAAATAAAATTTAAGTGTCATTGAAACAATATCAAGTAACATAAGTTCTCAAGAAAAATAAAATATAGTAAAGAGTTACTTCCTCTAAAAAACATACACTCCATGAAGAAAAGATGAATGCTATTGAAATTAAGGGAAAGATAAAAGTTCTCAGAAGCAAAATTTAAACCAATGAAAAGAACCAAATGAAAAATTTAGAACTGAAAAATATAATAACTTAAATTAGAAACAAAATTAATGGATGGACTCATTAGCACAATGGAGATGAAAAGTGAAAGAGACAGGGAAATTGAAGATACAGTGATAAAAAGTATGCATTCTGAAGAATTGAAAGAAAAAGATTGAAAAAATAAATAAACACTGCCTCCAACCTATGGGGCAGTATTAAAAAATTGAACATGTTATCGGAGTCCCAGAAAGAGAGAAAAAGAAATCGATGCAGAAAAATATCAAGAATTCTATCATCCAGAGATTAACAATTTTATTTTAGTTATTTATTTATTTATTTGTTACCCTAAGGTGTGCAAATCAACATAATGATTAAACATTTACACCTCTCACAAAGTGATAATTCCAACAGTCTACTACCCATCTGATGCCATACATGCTGTTACAATACCACTGACTATATTCCCTATGCTGTACTTTAGCTGTGACCATATATATATATTTTTTTTATTATAGTTGACATGCAATATTATTTTATATTTGTTTCAGGGGTACAGCACAGTGGTTAAGCATTTATATAATTTATGAAGTGATCCCCCCGGTAAGTCTAGTACCTATCTGACACCGTACAGAGTTATTACAACATTATTGACTATATTCCCCATACTGTATTTCATATCCCTGTGACTATTCAATTTTAATATTTGATGTTGGCTCTTCTAGGCTTTTTAACATATACATAAACACACACATACACACAAATATGCCTATACACACTACATGGGGTACTAGAGTACCTACTGCTGGCAAAATGTTTTTTCCTTTAATAATATATTGTGAATGTTTGCATATTTCAATGAATTCCATCTGTATAATAATTTCAATGGCTGGTTAATAGCTCATTGAATAATGTAGTCATAATTTTGTTATTCAGTAACCTACCACCGCTTATTTAGTCTTTTTTCCCCTTTTTAAACTATTATAAAAATTCTGTACTTATCCATTGCTTAATCATTGTCACATAATTATTATTTTATCAACAACAGTTGCCAATCTTAAAAGACAAAGTTCAAAAATGGACATATCTCTGGCTTCAATGAGACAAGAAAAGTTGGTCTCAAAGGGACACTGATAGTGTGAGGTCAAGTCTCCAAAAAATTCTTTAAGAGTCGAGAGTCAAATCCTTAAATATCAAGAATACGGGAATATGCTGATTAACTTTCTTGCATATTTTCTTAAATGTGAAGTGTCTTTTATTAGCTTTTAAATTGGCTCATGTCAGAGCTACCTTTTTTGCCGCAAGCAGGACATGGTGATCCACATACATTAAAACAGTCTCAGTGTTAGATCAATAATACAATTATCAACTCAGTTGAAAATTTTAAATCATTTCTGCCAAAAATAAAAGTTTACAAATTTTGAGATTGCTTTCTGAATGTTCTATAAAAAGTCATTGAAAATATGTGTACTATTATTTCCTAAAAGTTAACTTCCAGCAAGTTAGTCCATTCTCTAGTAATTTCATAAGAACCAAACTTTGTGAAGACAAACTGGTGGTGGGAGAAGAGCACAGAACACATTATTAATGTGAGATGTTATTATCCCTTAGATGGGACAGTAATACTAAACTATTTTGGTGTCATTCCTTCCTTTGTGACCCCACTCTCTGCTAGTATAGCACATATTAAACAATTATGTGTTGTTTACACTCTAGTGAATTAAAACAACCAATGGTTGTAAGATAAAATACAGGAAACCCAGTTAAATTTGAATTTCAGAAAAAAAAAAACTTTCAGTAATAAATATGTCCCAAATACTGCATGTTTATCTGAAATTCAAATTTAACGGAAGTCTCCGATTTTTATGTACTAAATCTGGCAACCCGAAAATGAATACAATTGAAATAACTGGGTATTTCCCAGAATGTCACTCAACCAGAGCAAAGGTTTCTTGATCTAGGACTAGTCCCCCAGATCTCCACAAATGGAATCCAGGACCTTTCAGCTAACAGATCACTAGAGAAGTTTAAACTGGGGCTAGACGAGCCACCTTATCAGGAATGCTGTAAAAGAGATTCCTGTATTACTGAACGGTTTGGACAAGGTCACTGCGAAATCCTAACCTTTTTGCACATTTATCACTGTGTCCCTAGGCTTTGATTTCTGGAGTTCTTTTTTGCTGGTAGAATCAGAAAATCTTGAAGTTTCGTACTTGACTGATTCATTTCCACCAGTGAGTGAATCTTGTGGTTTTGAACCATACTTGTGTCTCTCGATGGCAGGTTCCCTCCCTTGCTCTGGAACGCCATCCTAATGGGTCCTCCCAGAGGGTATCCTTTGGGACAAAGACCCGTGTGGAGATCACAGCAGCTGCATCAGTGAACAGCCGCACTCCCCTTTAGATGCTACTTTGTAAGCACAGATTTATTCCCTAGCAGATAATTCTTGCTTAGTTACCTTCCCCAAATCCCCAGCAGCTGCCAAGGTTAATGCAGGCCCTGACTCTGCCTGTTGATTCTTATTAATTAAGCCAATCAATGATCTTGTATCATATAGTGTCTGTTTTTCATATAACCTATTTGATGAGGCTGTATTAATTTAGAAGAAATATACACTGGCATTCTGGCATGCACTTCTCCTAATTATCTCACAGCCCTCGTTCAGCAGTGAAATTAGTCTGTGGGTATCACAATTAATGGAAGTCCACAGCTCTTAGTTAAGTGATCTCCACCAGTCACCTGATCTTTTTTTGCTCTCAGCTGCATAAACATGATTGCACTATCTGTGCAGTCCCTGGTGAATGCATAATTTGAGCGTGGGTGTGAATGTTTTAGCAAAATCTCCTTTGGAGCAACAAGATGGCACTCTATTCTGGTACGTTTCTTTAAGTGGATGGATAACAAGATTGGAAAGACAAGACTGTTAAAGGAAAAGTAACACAATAACAGGGATGAGGTAGGGAGAAGCAGCTCCTAACCATACTTGGGAAACTTGAAATCTGACCTTGCAGTTATATGTTAAAGATCAGAGGATGGATTCTCCACAAAAAGCAGATAAGGGCATCAAATTCTCCATGTCTTTACTCATGGTGCTCTTCAGCTCCACAATGCCTATCACCTTTCTCTTTAAAACTTTGTGGAGTTCCTAGTTAAAACTGTTATTTCCTCTTCTACGTTCCCATTCACTACATTCATGCATTCATTCATTCATTCATTCATTCAATTGGTACTCACCAGAGCAGACACTGAAAGACACTGGGGATAACCTAAAAATAAAACAGAAATAGTCCCTTTTCTCATGAAACTTCAGTCTAGTCAATGAGACAGGCAATTAAACCAGTTAATTAAAATCAATAATTATAAATTGTTAAAATTCTGGGAACAAAATAAAACAGAGTACTCTGATAGAAAATGACCAGGAGGAACAAACTTTTAAAAGGGTGTTCAGAGAAGGCCTCTCTGAAAAGGTGACGTGTGAGCTGAGACTTCCTACCAAAAGGAACCAGTCCCTCTAAGAATTAAGACAGAATGATCCAGCAAAGAAACAGCAAATCCTGGGGAAGGAATAAACTTAGCGCATTCCAGAAACCAAAAGTAGGCTAGAGTATCTGGAGAAGAGGAGAGAGGCTGAGAATCTGACCCTCTATTAAGCCCTTCTGCCACTGGATTCTGAGTTGTAAATGGTTGTGTGTGTCTCCTTCCCCTTTTCTTACTGCATAATAAACAACTTAAGGGCAGAAATTATGTAGTATTCCTTTTCTATCACCCACAGTGCCAAATATGATGGCTTGTGTAAAGTAAGTGGCCAAACAATGTTAGTTGGGTTTACCTGTATTTATTTTACATGTACTATGAACTTCAGTTATATCTGTGAAAGGAGAAAACTCTGAAACACTTGTGAGTTATAATTGTTAATATTTATTGAACTGTTGTCATTTACCAGGCACTGTCTGAGTGCCTTTACATATTCATTTCTTTAAGGTTTACAAAACACCCTATGGGTAGATGTTATGTTTGTTGCCATTTTGAAGATGAGAAACTGAGGAGCAGATAGGTCAATAAAGTAACCTTGAGAGTGTAAGCGTCTGAGCCAGAGTATGAATCTAGGCAGTCAGGCTCCACAATATGTCCTTCATCATGATGACAGGGCTCCTAACAGTCTAAATATGTCTTGAGAAACGAATTAAGTCATTGAGATTCATCAGAACTTAATACTCTAGGATTTAAGTTGAATGTATGACATGATATGAAAGGAATACACTGACCCTGAATATGTATTACTCAGAGTATATGAAATATAACTTTAGTAAATTCCCATCTCTGATTCCATGGTTATAAGAAAGGATTACCTAGTCATCTTTCAAATGGTTTGAGTATGGCTCTAGAAACTTTTCCTTAAGTTTGCAAGGTGGCCCTCTCAGCTTGTAAGACTGCCAGCTGTAGAAATAGAAAACCACAGTCCTGCAAACAATGCCAACACCAAAGGGGTGTTTTGGGGAAATCTTCAATTTTTCCCAATATTCTCCATCTTCTTCTCTCTCTCTTCCTCAAACCCATTCAAATACAGAATCCAAATACAACTGGTGTGGTTGCTATGCAGTTTTAAGACAAAGCCCTAACTCCCTTCTACCCTGCAACCTGCTTGCTTCCCCTAAGAGGCTCTTAGAGGTCTGGCACATCCAGTGCTGGTCGATGATGGGGAAGAGTTATTAATGTTTCTTAGAAGACTCTTGTTCCTTGGTTAGTACCTTCTCTTAGGACTTTTTCCTAGGGCATAAGCTAAGACTAATGGAAAACACATTAATGGTATTCACAAAAGCAGGAATGCAAAGTTTTCTAGAAAGAAATGAGAAGAAAGTGTTGAAGTTTTGGTAAAGCAATTTACTTGTCTTGGAAACCTATGTCTTACTCATACTTTTATCCATGGCATCCCACCAGTAGAGCTCCTGGTACCCATTAAGTGCCTAGTAAATGTTGAATAAATACGCATGTATGATGTCCCTGGTCCTTTGGGAGATAAATGTATGAAGGAAAGATATAAAAAAAAATCATAAGGCTAGTTCCCTTATGATTCCAGCAACAATTCCTAACTCCTTTTGTGTATATTACCAGAC
The DNA here is from genome assembly GCF_004115265.2 of Rhinolophus ferrumequinum. Classification (NCBI taxonomy): domain Eukaryota; kingdom Metazoa; phylum Chordata; class Mammalia; order Chiroptera; family Rhinolophidae; genus Rhinolophus; species Rhinolophus ferrumequinum. The sequence goes on from NC_046307.1 coordinate 31,506,050, forward strand.
CTGCCAACCAACATCCAAGATTATCTTTTGCAGTTGTTTTGAAATTGTTTTATATTGTGATCACGCATCATAACCATGCACTGATACATTCACTTATTTTTATTTAAGTTTCTATACTGTCTCCCCAAGGAGATGTGAACACACTTGTGAAGCCATCTCCCTTCTCATTGTTCTTTTAACACATCCTTTTTACTAACACAGTGCTGGGCACATTACAGAGGCTCAATAATATTCGTTCAGTAGCTGATGAATGCAAAGAGGTAGAGAGCTTCCTGAGTGGTCTTGCTCTTTCAGAGAATACCATTTTGTCACGCAATCTGGGAGATTTCCACAGAAATCTTCCATTGACTGTCACTTAAGACATCTTAAAATGGAAAAAGGAAGGAAGGGAGGGAGCAAGGGAGGGAGGGAGGATTTACTCACCCAAAGTAACCCACAGGATAGTTAATGTGAGAGCTTGGATCATACTCTGTGACTCTGAATTACTAATCGTTTGCTCTTTTTACTACATTACATGGTTAATTTTTGAGTCCATCTTTGTTGGGGGTATACATTTATTTTGGAGGCTTCCTGTAAATTCAAATTAAGTTAAAGACTGGGACATTACTTTTCTTGCAAAGAAAAATTAAATATAAAGTTTAGGGATAATAATTTTTGACAAACTACGGCTGACTTTGGTTAAAAGTACAAAATGAACGGTGATGACGACGATGATGATGAAGATGAAAATACGAAGGTCATAATACCTAAATATAAACATTCATAGAAAAGAAAGCTGATCAAGGAGAACTGACCTAAAAGACCTACATGTATACACAGGCCTTCCAAAATATAAAACATTTTTCAAACTTATTAAAATATAATATTCTGCAGCTTTTTTTTGCATACAAAAGTGCTGAAGCACTATAGCAAAATTAAAACATCATCCAACTTCCATCTCTAATTGGAAAGAATTTTAACCAAAATATAAAACTGTCCTTGCACAGAAGGAACACTGCAGACGCAAAATTTTCGAACTTGCTTTATTTTATGATTTCTAATTTGGAAGGGTGTTTGTATGAGAAAACAAGGTGTGTTGTCATACTTTGTGGTTGAGTTTCACTATAAAGCATCATCCTAGAATGTCTCCGCTTTGGGAGAAAATTAAAATAAGATTCTATTTTAGATTATCAGTTTGAGAGTCATCGAAAAGGCAGGAAAGTGAGGCAAGTGATTTCGTGAGCCCTCACTGCACCCAGATCAGCACGAGTCTAGGAACCAGACAAGGCAGGAAAGTCTGGGAAAGCAGGGAGCCGTGTTCTGAACACTCCTCGGCAGAAAACAAATCTGAAGCCTACATCCCAAGGGCAATCAATCTGCCTATGAGAGAAAAACAAACACGCAAGCCAATCAGATAGCACTGACTTTTATTTTCAGATATGACAATTCCATTGAAAAGTAATTTTTTTAACAGCATAAAATATATGTATAAATAAATGAACAGAAAATCAAACTTGTGCCTCTGGAAGAACTCCATAAGGATCAATTTAAGACAGCTAACATCCTACGTAAAAAATAATTTTTATATATTATATATATTTATTTACACATAATATATGTTATTTTTTATAATATAAATTGTGTATATAACATATAATTTACATTATAAATTATATATTGTTTATACACAGGATGTTAGTATGTTATATACGTGCTGAGAAGAATTCTAAGATATATATACACACATATATATACACACATATATGCAAGTAGTCTAAGAAGATGCTCTATAAAATAGAAGCGAAACTAAGCACAGTATTCCTATGTCTTATTAAAACAATGTGAGACTTTTAAAATTGGGCTTGCCATTTCTCTGGCAGAAGAAACTTAAGCAATTTAATACTGAAAAGCACTACACATATATATCAAATGGAGAGTAAAAGAGAAATGAAGGGAGTCAAGGAATTTCTAAAGATCTTACTGAAAAAAGAGAAGAGAGAGTCTAGATGAAAACCAGACTCTAAGCACACAAGTGATAACAAATGTGTACTGATGTGTAGAATCACAGCTTCTCTCCTGAGGTTAGGTCTGACTCTGAGTCAGGGTGGGGACGGGGGTCTGCAAGGCACAGTATGTGGCAAGACCGGCCTGAGGCTTACATTCTGTGGGTGCCTCTGGCTTCAGGACCTCTGACTAGATCATGACCCAGAGATCCCCACCTCTGGATCTCTCTGAACAGAACTTCTATTTGGACCCCTAATCCATTGCTTCTCATTCACCGATCCACCCTACAATCCATATTTCATTTCTGTAGATTCTGGGCACAGAATGCTTCTCTTTGCCTCAGCAGACTTTTCTGGTCTCTGGACATTATCCTTCATTATTCAGAGTTATTGTGCCAGCTTGATCTGCCCAGCCGTTGGGTACCTCTCCCTAAGTCACTTCCAGTCTCCTTTGGCTCACAATACCTATCAATGAAATGCTACATGATAGAGTGGAAGGAAGTTCAGAGTCAGATCTGAATCCACATCTGCTCCTCCACAGAGGGCTGTGTGACTCTTAGCAAACCATTTCACCTCTCTGAATTTCAGCTTCATCCTTGTAGAGTCATTGTCTAAATTTAAAATAATTTTTAAAAATCTGACTCACTGGTACATCACATTTGCTCAAAAATGGTGGTTATTATTATCTGAAGTCCAGGATTGACATTTCATTCCATCCTACTACATCCTCTGTGGCAGGAAAAAAAAAAAATCTGTCTTATTCTTCATTAATTCAAAAAAGTCTGCCTTACTCTTCATTCATTCATTCATTCCTTCAAAAATTATTTTACTGGATGCCTAGTAAGATATCAGCCTCTGTGGCAGGCATTGGAGATGCAGCAAGGCACAAACACAGTGTCCACTCTGGTCAATCCTTTAGTAAAAAAAAAAATATCAAATGAATGATTGTATATGTTGTTAACGTTATGGTAATAACTACATGAAGAAAAAGTACAGAGGGATTTAACCTATTCTAAGGTAGGTGCAGGTCAGAGAAAATCCATAGAAATCTCTTTCAAACTGAGATCAAAACTGTGAGCAGGATGAGCTATTCAAGCAGAGAAAGCAGAGAGCATCTTAAGAAGAGAGAACAATGTGTGAGAAGGCCAAGAAGTGGGACAGATTTGGCACATTTGAAGACCAGGAGACAATAGGTCCCAAGTAAAACGCTCAGGGGAAAGAGGGTCATTGTTAGACATATAAATAACAAATGGATCAAATTTGAATCACAGAAGAAATGTAACAAGAAACCATTCCCAAGTCTTTGAATTACTCAATGAGCCAGTGGACAAGGGAGCACAGAATCTTTGAGACAACACAGTAGGAACAGATTTCTTCCATACAACTGAGCTCTAGGTGGTGAATGTCACAGCAATTGTGGGAAAACAATTGTGTCCTGGAGAATTCCTGTCTTTGTAAATAAATCTCAACCTATTTTAGGGACATTTTAAGGTAGCACCTGACAACTGAATAATTCTCAGCCACCCCGTGTCAGTCAACCTTGCAATAGTCTAGCCACAAAATCTTTCCCTCCTCTGTGCTCACGTAGAAAACATTCCTAAACCTCTTTTAACATTTCACAAGACTGACTGTAACTACCCACTTATTTGTGCACGTTCCTATGTAAACTGGGACTGTGTTATCTCTAATGCCTAGAACAGTGGGACACAAATTAAATGCTCAGTAAAAACTGTATTAATATATTTTCTTCCATTCTTGGAATATCCTTCTCCTCCCACTGCCTTTGGTGTGTCTGTGTGTGTGTGTGTGTGCGCGCGCACGTATGTGTGAATAACTTATCTTCCAGATAGATTGTCTTTCTGTGTATTTCCTCAAAACTTGATTCATCACCGTCACCTATCCACCTGTATTGTAGTGGTCTCTTTTCTTCTCTCTACCTGAACAAATAGATACAAATCTCCAGGAAAGGGTCACATCTGTTTCATTCACCATGTCCCTAAGGCCAAAACAAGATGTTTAATAAATACCGGGTGAATTACTGTGTAGAAGTCATGAAAAAAATGAACTTGCTCACGAGGCCTATTAGCCTCGTGTTCATTTTATAGACGATGAGATCTGTCCAGTCAGTATATGTGGGGCAGCACTAGATTCAGAACTCACCACACCTGAGTTACAACTATGACACTTATCCCACTGAATCTGGATCACTTCCTACAGCAGACACTAAAAAGGAACCACTGGTATTTAGATTTCGTTTCTTTATTTTGTGGGTGCTGTATAGAGAAATGTTTTGGCATTAATATCAGCTATTAAAAAAAAAACAGAAAAGACATAAAGGTAGGGGTATCCTAAGTACCTAGAAAAAGGTAATCAAGTAAGAAACCTATTCATCACAAAAGAACAGAAAACAACAATTTAATTCTAAGGCCATCTGGGAGCTTAACATAAGGGAATAAATGCTAGCAATACTACAAAATACTCAACAACTATAAACCTGAATTTGTTCTTTTAACGGAAAGAAACAGGGCATTTTATCCCAGAAGTGTTGGCCAATGTGTACTCAGGGAACATTATCTGTGAAGGTCCCAAGGTCAAGTAGGTTTGGGCTGAATGTCTCCTTTTCTTCTGTAATTAACATGTATGACAGTGAAGAAACTGGTTCCAGATGGTAATGCCAGTGCTTTCCAAACTTACTGAACTTCAAAAGACTTTTTCTCTTCTCTTTAAAACCAGTGAATACTTAGGGAGAGTAACGTTCCCCAAAACACCCTTTGGAAAACGCCTGTCTATATAGCGGAGACAGGGAGTGGATAATAAGGGGATAAATCTATCCCAAGAATGGATACATACTATTAGGTCTTTAACCAAAGGTAAACGTGAAGCTTTTCTGATAGAGCACTTTCTCATTACTGCCTTCAATTCTGCCACTTGAGATATTCCTGTGTCTCCTAGAAATCAAGATAAGTTAGACCGTCAGGAGGACCTAGGAGATGACGGTCCTTCCCAAAATGAAATAAAGCTAGTTTGATATAAACTTAGAAATTCCAAATGCTTTAATAATACAGTTTCTATTGTCAATCACATTTTTTAATAGATACATAGCCCCCGGCTAGCTCCAAGTCTGTTTCTCTCATGCTTTGTACAAAATGTGCTGAGAATTTCTTTTTCTCTCTTGCCGCTGTAACTTGGTATGACACAGTCTATTTCAAACACAAGGCTAATGACATTTCTGGGGATTTAGAGATAGGAGATACAGAAAGGCCTACAGAAAAAGTGACAAGTCATCAAGTCCTCCAGACATGAGCCATGCAGGCAGCAGGTTTCCCATTACTGAGCTGAAATTTTTTAAAAACTTAGTGTTATGGATTGAATGTTTGCGTCCCGTCAAACCACTTACGTTGAACCCTCATTGTGATATCAGGAGGTAGGGCCTTTGGGAGGTAATTATGATTAGATGAGATCATGAGAGGAGCCCTCATGAATGGGATCAGTGCTCTTATAAGAGTCACACAGAGAGACTGTGTCCTCTCTGCTCTCGGCCAGGTGAGGATGCAACAAGAAGGTGGCAGTCTGAAACCCAGAGTGGGTCCTCATCAGAGCTCAACCATGTTGGCACCCCTGTCTTGGAGTTCCAGCCTCCAGAACTGTGGAAAATAAATTTCTGTTCTTTATAAGCCACCCAGACTATATTATTTTTGTTACAGCAGCCTGAACAGACTGAGACACTTAGTAACGTAATCCAAAAATACATTAATAATGAAGAAAAAACGATGTATAAAACATACCATTTATGGGATGATTTTAACATTTTCCAAGAAGTTTCAAGTGTACAAAGCACCAGTCATAGAGTTCTTTTAAGTCTCAAATTTTCTTGGGAATTTTATCAAGGTGTTCTTAATATTTATTAAGCATTTTCAGTACCACAAAATGTACTCGAGATGCAAAAATTCAAGGAGTGGCCCTCTGGAAGTTCACAACTAAATGCTGGAAACAAACATGTAGTCAAATAATTGAAATAGTGGGTAATGCATGTTCTAGCATCACACAGACTAGCATCATGGGACAAAGTGATTGGCCAAGCTTGAAAAGCAGGGGAAGGCTATATCCCAGAGAAGACTCTGGACTTAGGTCTTGGAAGATTGATAGATGTTTGCTGGATGGATATATTGAAGAAGGGCGTACCAAGCCAGGGAAATCACATGAGATACTTGAAACAGTCTAGCAAATTCAAGAAACCGAGGCAATGAGTGGTGCTGGTTATTAAGAGGAAAACGGCGGGGCGGCGGGGGTGGGGGGGTGGGGGGGAGTAGGGTTGGGGAGAGGAGGAGAAGGAAGCAGGGGCGTAGGATGGATCTACCTAGCCTCTCCAAGAATGTAATCATAATTTTAACCATTTTTAAGCTATTTCTCATCTGTCAACCAAGATTATTTTATCTTCATTTAAAAGATAAATTGAGTGTGATAAGAAGAATTTAATAGAGTTTCTATAAGAGCAAGTTAATACCAGATGTCAATAGTCTGTTGCCTACAATCCTTTCTAATGGCCAATAGGAGCTTCTGAGTGAAACTAGAATTCATGTGTACCAAAATTTCACATCTACCAAAAATTGTTTAACTTTTCTGACACAAAATTGCAAATGGTTGGGAGGAAGAACAAAGTTCCTATCAATTCAGACAGAAAGACAGCAACAGGCCTATAGCTCCGCTTACACATTTCCTTCAGGCTGCAAACCATAGTCATGACGTCCCACTCTAAAGTGGTGGAGGCTCTCCCACACCACCACCATCTGATGATAAAGGCGCATTGTCAGTGGATCCCTTAAGTTTCTTTGATTGCAAGCAAAATAAATAGAATCATTATAAGAAGGCAGAAAGGAATGTATTGGAGGGACACAGGACAGATCACAGAACTGAAGGAAAAGCTAAGACACCTGATTTCTGAGAGGGCCCAGCTATAGCAGCTTCGGGAATCACGATTCACTGCGAGAGCTCAGACCAGTCTCCCCCAGAAGCCCTCGTCAGGATGAAAGAAAAAAACAAAACAAAACAAAAAATCTGCAACTATTTTAGTCTTTCTCATTCCCCTTAAGATTCACAATCCAGCGACAAAGGACTTAATCCAGATAGCTTGCACCCCTTAGACAAGGGAAGGCAGGGTACCAAAACAACCATAACGAAGGAAGGATACTTCCCCTAAGCAAAACTGGGATGCTGACACCAACACGAGAGAGAGGAGATGCTAAGCAACATAATCAGTAAAGGTCCATTATAGTCCAGTATCGTTGTTCTGCAACAGCATCCCACATCTGGAAATTTAGGAATAATCTTCCACTTGGTCACTGAAATTGACACCCTAGACACATGTAAATGGGATGAGATGGAGGAGTTATTACCAGGCAAGGAGGCAAGAGAATAGAGATTCGAGAGCAAGATCTAAGGAGGGAAACTACAGGATCAAATCTTAGTTCCGCCGTTTACCCATGGTGAGGATCCAAGTTTCTTCTCTGTGCCTCAGTTTTCATCTGTCAATTGAGGATGATAATACTAGATGGGGGGTCATATTAAGATGGTAATATTAGAGTTATTGGAAGGAAATATGAACTAAAGTATGTGACACAGTTAGTGCTGTGCTGGCATCCCATAAGCACTCAATAAGCATTAGTTATTGTCAGCTAGTGGTCTGGCACTGTGACTTCTATAGATAATTCTCTCCCCCTTTAAAAATGTTTTGTTTTCTCTACATCCTCTTATATTCCATCATAATATCATAATAGAAATTCAGGGTGAGAAACATCTTTTTCTTCACTGTCTTGTTTCTCTTCTACCCTAAAAAGAATAGTCAAGGCTCCATTTAGATTTCAAACTAATGTTCTGTGGCCGTTGTTGAGCATGGGTAGCATTCAAACTGTAACGTCAATGATTTCTTTTTCCCCTGAGAAATATATAGCTAAGGTTAGAGATGCCACTTGCAAAATATATCTTCCCTGGGTAACATGAAAGGATTATTTAACAGGGCACAGGGCATAGGACACACCCTGGTATTAAAAGGCCTAGCAACTAAAATTAAATTTACTAGTTCCCACACATACCAGCTTTCACTGACTCTGAATTTTCTATCTAAATTACTTTTTTCCCCTTATTCAGGGAGGTCTGGAAAAAAAGTGAGTAAGAAGAAGAAAATGCCTTTCATTTGCAAACCAATGCACAGACTTTACCTACACCGTTTGAGCATTTAAATGCACAATTTTGTCCTTTTGTTGTTTTCTTCCTTCTCTGTTTTTCTCTGCAGAGTTGACTCAAAGTAGTAACAGTACAAAAAAAAAATACTTATTTCCCCTCATCAAGTCTCACTGCTTTTTAAATTATCGAGGATAGTCTTCATCTGTAGATACACTATCTGTGAGAACAGACGCCTTGAAATTTGCTAAGAGTGGCTTTCTCTGCTTTTTAATCAAAAAACTTATCTTCAGCATAAGTAAAATAGAGGAAGAGTTCTTATTTTTGAAAAACTTTCTTCATGGCCCTAAAATGCCTATTTTTGTAAATTTGTTCAAAGTTTAAAATAGAGGATAAGTTCTAAATTAGACTAGATGGTATTTCTTCAATTACATTCCTGGGATACACATTTGAAATAAACTTCAAGCTAAAAAATTGTTGGTCAAATGCTCTCAAAAATATTTCCAAGTCCAAAAGTATGTCTTTATGGTCTTACACTTGTTTAGGAATGTATCTCCATTAAATCATTCCAATTATTGTTCAAAAGCAACTACATCCTTCTGACTTTTAACCGGTTCTGTTGGCTTAGAATTTTAATACATAATTTTACTTTTAAAGTTCTTCAAATTGGCTGAATGAATGCTATTTACATATTACATAATTCAAAGACTAACAAACCAAAGTATTATAGAAGAGAACATTTGCAGTTCTATAATTTGTTAATTAAGACTGTAGTGCCGACATAAGATATCTCTAGATAATTTAGTCTTTAGAAATAGGCAACTTATTGCATAAAGAAAGAAAACAAAAGCTGACAAAATTTTTGATATCACAATATGACATGATATCTTGCTTGGTGTAAATTTTGCCTTATTCACTGAACTTCTTCACTTAGGCTTATAATGTAAAAGATGGAAGTAATGGGGGTGTTTAAACAGGTGTCTGTGATATAGAGCCTCCTAACTTCTCACAAAAAAATATTCTTATGACTATCCAAACATAATAACAACTAAAAAAGAACTTAGAATAAAGATAAATAGATATGGTATTGCCAAAATCTGGTAACGATTTCTCACAATACTACTTATAAAACTGGATAAAGAAAAATAAAATCCCCTACCCATCTTTGGTTCATCACACAGTGCAACCCAGAGAGAAGATAGGAAGACATTTCATTTCTCTTCCTCTCTAGTCAGGTGCCTGAGGGATCCAGGATCTATAGCAATGAGAAGACTGAGTGCATATTCATCCACCAAGAGAGTGCTACTTGGAGATGGACAGAATCCAATCCAATATTTTTGCCGGACGCGTCTTTCCTGCAAGGATGTTTGTGGCAAAACTAATTGGCCGTAAAGCAATTTTGCCGTAAAACAGGTACAATAACTAGTTGACGGTTTGAGTTTTGTCTGGGTGGTTTCAAGTGCCTTCAGCTGACTGTATCTAAGCTAATTGCCAGTTTGGTTTCATTACTCCATTGATGAAGTTCTCACAGGTATTCTCATTTTTATATGTAAATTTTTAGCCCTTATAATGGTCGACACAGTGACAAGCAGATGTGGTGGTGGTCTTAAAATAGTTAGCATAGCAACCCCGTGACGATGATTTGCCCCAAGAGTCTGTTTCTTATTTTGAAATACACTACATTGGGAGGAGAAAGAGAAGCTGAGGCCTTCTTTGAGGACACAGAGTTGAACCTACATTTCCCATACAATGAAGACAAGTGCTTAGGTACAATCCACAAAATAATCAGTCATTTGCACAGTATTGCCATGAATCTACCCAATTTTAAATGTAGTCGATATTTTGTATTTCACAATAGAGGCTTTTTACTTTTGTTATGTCCTTTTTCATGTCCCTCTTTAACTTTTTGTAATTTTTTGTAATCTTTTTTACAGCCAATCAGTTACATGGTGAAAATGTTTGTGACAAAGATGTCTCCAGCAAAGGTTCTTACAGCACAAGAACCTGGCACCGGACAGAATAATGTCTCCTTGTACCCTCTTCTTACTGGACCTTTGGATTTCTGCCGTTGTCTGGTATTCCCCCTACAATTTTAGAAGAATTCCACCATTGTGTGTTGTATTAGTTTCCCGGGACTATAGTAACCAGATGGCTTAGAACAACATAAATTTATTCTCTCACTGTTCTGAAGTCTAAAAGACTGCAACCAAGGTGTGAGCAAGCCCATGTTTTCTCTGAAGGCTCTAAGGGTCGATCCTTCCTTACCTCTTCCTATCTTCTGGTAGCTACGCATAATACTCGTTACTTGACTTGCAGCTACATCACTCCAATCTCTGCTTCCATCATCACATGGTATTCTCCCTGTGTATCTGTGTCAAATTTCCCTCTTCTCATAAGGACATCAGTCTTTGGAGTCCACTCTAATCAAATATGACCTTATCTTAACTGGGTTACGTCAGACCCTAGTAACAAATAAGGTCACCTTCACAGACACTGGGGTTAGGACCTCAAGGTAGCTTTAAAGAGGATACAATTCAACCTATAACAGGTGTGTTCTTGTGGGAGATAGTGCCCTGTTTCCCTGTACTGCAGGGGAAGGAGTCAAATGGTCCCACATTCTACCCAGGCACATGACGGAGCCCAGCCAACTAGATATTCCCACTCCATATATTCAAGTTTGACAAAGTGACACAAAGGTGAAACACACGTAAATTTAATTCCCAAATGCAGCGGTGATGTGCTTCTGGCATCCCAATACTTGTACAATTCTCTAATTGCTTTCAAAATATTAAATCCCATTTAAAAATAGCTACAATTATGTTTGTTTTTTGGGAAGGACAACTCTCAAAAATATAAATAAGAGAAATAGATGGAGGAATGGCAGAAATATATCTCTCCTAGATGATGTAGTCTCTGCAAGTAAAGAATGTGGTTTAGAAAAGTTAAAAAGGAAGATCTTGAAAGAAGTATGCGTATACTGCAGTATGTATATAGAATTAGTTCAAAACATTAGGCAGTAGGGTTTAAGAGTCCCTATATTTAAATCTGTAAAGCACTGGGAAATGAGCTACTTTCTTATGTTGGTTTAATACAAGAATTAAACGAGCAGAGAATCATAGGAAATGCACACAAACCTCTGCTGGTAAACATTGAATCTGGATAAATGTCTCCTAATTTTGGGATGGATGGATGGACAGATAGATAGATAGATAGATATCCTCAAGGAATGATTGATATATGAAGAACATTAAGAAGAAAATATCATATTGGAAAATTAGGAGAAGATCATAACTCTAAAAGTGACTTACTAGTAGAAACAAAGGGGAGGGAACATTAATTTTATAGCACTCCTCAACAGAATGCCAGAATACCTAAACTTTATGAAAGAAGACCAGAAAATCAAATGTGAAGTAGATTGAAAAGAAAAAACTACCATAACAATTGACTGAAATAGATAAACAAAATTAACGACTAAAAGAATCCATGGAAGTATTAAACAATAGAATTGACAATATCGTGAAAACTGGGCATAAAGCTATGTTAGGTTTGGTTTGGTTTGGTTTTCCATCAAACAAAAGGTAAACATCTACCAGGCTAAAAGGCAAATTAAGCAAAATAAGGATGGAATACTGAAAAGAGTTGGTTACTATTCCTAAATTCCACAGATACCACACAACTCAAATAGAGAAAGAAGCCTTCTACAATTAAAGCAGAATTAGATGAGAGAAAAAAAAAATACCTTTGGTTCCTGAACCACTACAAACTGACAAATAAGCTGACAGTTTGTTTGCCATATTTGTCTGATACTTTAAATGAATAGCATAGGGTTTTAGACTTAAATCTTTTAACAAGTCAATTTGGAAAGATGAGCCTAACAACACCTATTTGGACAGAAAGGGAGAGGCTACACCTCAACTTACTGTAAAACTATATATTAAAGCTTCATAGAAACATCTTCTTACACTCTTTCCCCCTTGTAGTATTACCTTGTTCCATAAAATAGAAACTTAACCTTTTTCTAGGGAGAGCTAGACAAAAAAGCTTCCACACTTCTCTTCAGACCTTAATGGAATTTCTCCACAGGAAGAAGGGTTATAGATGGTTCGGGAGTTTGGTGACAGTCTAACATCCACATATTAATTATCCTATACTGAAGTTGTCAACTAAGGGAGATTTTGACTGTAGAGAAAGATTTGAAATGTCTGGAGACATTTTTTATTCCCATGACTTTGGGCAGAGGGTGGGTTATAACACTTTCTTCTAGTTGGTAGAGGCCAGGGGTACTGCTAAGCACCCTACAACACACAGACAGCCTCCTACGACAAAGAATTTTCCAGCTCAAAACATCAATAGTGCAGGCTGCTACACTAGATGGAGGTCTCTGCTTCTTCGTGGCCCTGTCTCATCATGTTCCGCCTTCTTGCTTGTTTCCCATCTCATGAAATAAGAAAATCAAGCAGGATCTACTCACATTTTTCACCTTCACCTGGGTTGGTAAGTTTTATCTGCATGAGAACCAGCCTTGATTGTACAATGTGATACCAATATGGCTTTGTAAGTGGCAGTTTGAGTTTCACAGAAGATGAGCAGGCAGATTGGCTGTGATATTTGCTGTAATAGGATCACTCTAATAAAATATTTGATCAGCCAGAACCTTTCCTTCTCATCATGGGGAAGACTTAGGGAGAGATGGATTTGGAGAATAGGATAAAGATTTCTATTAAGTATCAGATACTTTTTAGATATCTAAGAGGAAACGCCAAGGAGGCAGTTGGACATATGAGTCTGGGACTCTGGGAGAGAGGGTCTTGGAGATGCCAATTTGGAATTTATCAATGATAGCTATTTGAAACCATGAGTGTATTCTTTAGGAAATGAGGATAGATTAGAAACAAGAGGACTGAGAATTGAGCATTCCAGTATCTCGATATTTAGAGGTCAGAAAAAGGCAGAGGAATTGGCAAGAAAAATGAGAACCAGAGGCTGCACAAGTTAAGGGAGTTGTCTCCGAGAGAAGAATGAGACCAACATTTCTCTACCTTGAGAGGTAGAGAAAAAGATCTCAGTTGTTGTCTAGCATGGATATTAATGATTTTCCCTGCCCTAATACCTTAGTTTAGGCTCTCTAGAAGCAGAGCCTGAGAAGGGGTTATTTATTGAGTCTGTAGTCTCAGGAAAAGGGAAGTGGGGGAAGCAGGACGGGGCAGAGGAAAAAGCTAATTAAGGTTGTGTTCTCTCCTGGAGCTTTGAAACATGATGTGTATTATCAATTCATTTCCTCCTTGAGAAAAGAGGCAGCCTTTTGTCTCCTTGAATCAAAACTTTGCTAAAATATACTGATCCAGCACAAATCTAGGGAGTAAATACATCACAACTGACCTGTTGAAAATCTGGCAGTTTCATTTAAACCCTCGTTCATACCTATGTATGTGTCTTTCTATAGCATAGTTTTGACATGCTGTGGTTGTTCTTTGACCCCTAGAAGGTCATGGTCATTCACGTTCTGTTTTAGCAGAGACTGAATACTGAATCCTCTGCACAAGCCTCTCTCATACAGGTTCATGAGTGTTTGGGGCATTAAGTTCTTGCTAGAACTACAAAAATTAACTGTTTTAAAAGAGAGATCAATGGGGAAAAATGAATCATAAAGAATCTTAACAGATATTTTAGTACAAAAAATAATATCAAGCATAGAGGCAAATGCTGATGAATGTCAATTAGGAAAATAATGTAGGATGACATAAAAAGGCTACTGGGAAATTTGTGGTGATGAATAGATTTCTGTGCCTGTTTGTTTTTTATTAATATGACATCATCCTATAACAAGAGTCCTTGTTTCTCTGCATTTTGTAGCTAGAGGAGAACCTTGAGAAGAGACGAATTTTCTTTGATTCCATCTCCCCACAATCCTGTGAGCTCCTCTGGGAGCAATGTCAATTACACCATCGTCAATGCAAATGGCATTTTAAAGAGTTAGTACAGCAGACAGAGAATGTTAATGCTTCTCAGAAGTGCCCGTGTGCCCTGCAGACTTTCCCCTACAGTCTGCAGCCCATCGCATGTCTTTATTCATTCAGATCTAATCCTATCAACTGAGAGGACAGGCCACTGGCTTGCTCTCTGCCTTTGTCACTCGAACTTACCCATTAAAAACAATCCATTTTCTAAAGTCAGACAGTGTGGAATTCAAGTTTGGCAGCCAAAAGATAAACTCCTATATACAGAGCATGATAATGAGAAGCCTGCTGGCTTTCTTGCTTGATGAGTTATTCTTATTAAGATAAAATGTGTTCCAAAAGCGACTCAGAAACATGAAAATCAACTAGTTCATTAAAAGTTATGGGAGCTTAGACTTTCAAATTATGGAAACAAATATGATGGACATGAACTTCAGAATCGGGAGAAAATTGTCATCACTAGAAAGTCCTTCGGTTGTGTTTTCTAATGTTGCAGTATTATACAGAAGAATCTCAATTGTGCTATCATGAGAATTTAGATGGCTTGATAATCAAATCATCTCTACTAAGCTTTTGTGTAATGAAGGCTTCATTTGTGGTAACAAATAAAGCCTAGAAGTAAATAAATACCTTATGTTGATGGAGCATCTATCATGTACAAGGCCGTGTGCTTGGCATACTGAAGGGCATAAGAAAGTATAAGATAAAAGACAGCTCTTGCCCAAAAGAAGTAATGGTGTACTAGAGAAGACACAATAACCAGAATTCAGGAGAAGACATAAAGCTGGAATGTCACAACAAAGGACATTTGTGTACATAGTAATCCTATAAAAACTCAAAGAGCAATACTCAAAGACAAGGGACAGCCCATACTGAGGCTTGTTGAGATCAGGTGATGAGTTTTAAGTCTTAAGATTTTTACTTTATTCTCTGAGCAATGAAGATCTAAAGACTCTTTGAGCAAAGAGGTGACATGGTGAAGCAGTGAAGGAAAGCAATACTGCTAGTGGTATAAAGATTGGACTAGAAAGACAGTTCACCAACTAATGGCATATGACGTGATTTTAAGTGGTGTGTGAACATGGAATTAAATAATATTGACTTGCATAGTGAAAATATGTTCTGTTAATTTTCATTTTTAGAAGAGTCAAGGGAGAAAATTTTTGGTTTGTTACTAATAGAATTTTAACACCTCTGTAACATTTTGTTATCCATTTTAGCAGAGAATAGGCAATCACATCCACTTAGAATTCAATAGAATTGTTTTTATTAAATGTGCATTTACTTTTATAGTTACCATCTATTTATGGCAAGTGACATTCATTTCCTATTTATATAAATAAGTAGAAATAAATACTATAGATGTATTTAAAATACAATTTAAATTAGTTAACTTAAAGGGGAAAATTATGTGTATAACAGTACATGTGTTAAGCACATATGGAAAAAAAATCAAGAAATGGAATGAAATTGAGTTAAATTTGGAAAACACAGACCGAAGTTAGGATCCACTAGACATTACTTAAAAATGAAAGACTTGTATGTGTGGAAAAAAGTTTGTTTCAAATATGTTCACCACAGCATTGTTATAATACAGCAAAATTGAAAACAAATTAAATGATCCTAAGTAGAGAAAATGTTAAGTAAAATATGGCACTGTTATTCTAGAATATTATTTAGCTGTTTAAAGAATCAGAAAGAACTATATGCATGCATGGGGAAAGATCACCAAGTGCAAAAAAAAAAACAGGCAAAAAAATAAAACAAATCAGAAAACCATACATTTGGTATGATCGCAATTATTATTTTTTTTTAAAGATTTTATTGGGGAAGGGGAACAGGACTTTATTGGGGAACAGTGTATACTTCCAGGACTTTTTTCCAAGTCAAGTTGTTGTCCTTTCAATCTTAGTTGTGGAGGGTGCCATTCAGCTTCAAGTTGTTGACCTTTCAGTCTTAGTTGTGGAGGACGTGGCTCAGCTTCAGGTCCAGTTGCCATTGTTAGTTGCAGGGGGCACAGCCCACCATCCCTTGCAGGAGTCAAACTGGCAACCTTGTGGTTGAAAGCCCACTGGCCCATGTGGGAATCGAACCGGCAGCCTTCGGAGTTAAGAGCGTGGAGCTCCAACTGCCTGAGCAACTGGGCCGGCCCCCGCAATTATCTTTTGAAGTTTATACATGTATACGTGTATGGAAATGCACAGGAGAAAGACTGGAAAAATAATCAAATAGTTACTTCTGTCCACCTCTGGAGAGGTGAATATGTAATCCATGGCAGGGGGGAGGGACGATAGCTACAGTTTCTTAGGTAGAGTGATGACTTGTTTTAATCTAAAATTCATGTTTTTGTTTTTGTTTTTCTTTTTAGTTTAGCACCATTTAATAAGTGATCTCAGCTGTTGTTGTAGCTGCTGTGTGTCAGCCTGTTCTTAAAACATAAATGCCCTTCCAATTCCTCTTGTCCAGGGCAGAAGGATCTTCCAGGTAGCACACCAACAGAACAAGAGACTCCAATGATTTCAGCTTCAATGATGGTGCCATCCCGAGAGGGAGAGAGTCATGGCACATCCAACAGCGGCTTCCATAGATTTTGAAAAATGAGTTTTTGGGGGCTCAGCCCGCCTGGCATTTTGATGCTGTTGGTATGGGGTTTGTATTCCATGACGGTGTTGGGCGGTAGGTGAAGCAGTCGCGGAAGCATATCTTGGATTCGGCGTGTGGTTGCTTGGTTGCTGGCAGTCTTAGTCCATATGGAAATAATGTCCTCCTGAAACCACACAGAGACCACAGCCTCACACTTCTCCTCCCCAACCATGAACTGTTCCCCCAGCATGGCCAAGATGAGATTCTCCTAGCAACGGGATGCCAAGCCCTTCTGCAGCCGAATAATCCATTTGCCACCATTTTTATTTGCATCATCCTCCCACATGGGTTTAATTTCTTCTTTGAAGAGATGGAAATCACTGTGGCCTGTCAGGTCCCAGGGACATACCTACCATATGACTGTAAAACCTCCTGAACTGCTCGGGAGGCAAAGGTGGCGATCTGTTTGATATTCTGTTCATAGCTCTGTGAGCTGCAGGGACAGCCGGGGGTTCTCCTGGAGTCCCAGAAGGTGCAACTGTGCTGCAAGAGCTGCTCTGCTGGTCCAGGGACACCAGCCTTCCTCCTGCCGCTGCTCTTGTCTCATTCCGTTTTTTTCCTTCTCACCATCTTCCTGTGTGTTATTACTTCATTCTGATCATGGTCTCCACTGTCATCATCTTTCAATGCGTCGAATTTGTTCATCCTTTCCTCGTTGCCACTGTCTCACAGAGTGACTTCCGCTCCGCCAGGTCACCCCACCTAGAGCCTCATGTAGTTTTTAATTGTCATGATTTTTTAAATATTTAGGAGATCTTTGGGTACATTTCTATTTATTTTACTCTCTCTCAAAACTACACTAAAACATCAGAAGAAAACATACCTGAAGGGCACAAAACCACAAGGACAAAGAAAAAAGAGACAACTGCAGCAAAACTTTGAAAGCTGGATGAGTGGTAGAGTCTAAAGAAAAGAATCCAAAGAAAACTCAGTGTTAAACCAGCAGTGGAAGAAGCCAAGAAGAAGCCCAATATGTTTTTGCAGAATCTACAAAGACTCTGGAATTGGCAACAGTAGGACCTCTTGGAATGGACGTGGAAGTGAAATTAAAAACAAGAGGGTTGTTTGAAAGACAGTTCAAGAAGTAGTTGGAGAATCTGTAGAACCAATTACATCCCTGATCCCTTCCCTATCTCTTCCAGCCAGTCTATGCATCACCTTTGCCCCAACAGGAGAAAGGGGGCTTACCCTCTAGAGGAAACACGTTAGACTTACTCTCTAGATAGGAGAGCGAAAGGCATAAAGATGGAGATAATCCCTTTAGTCCTAAAGAGATTTTCCATCAGGAATTTCCTCAGTAAAGAGGCCCAATGAGATCACACTATAGTGGTGCCCACAGTTCAGAAGCCCCACACACACACTCAGGAACTTCTTGTGGGCTGTTTATTGTCTCGCCCTTGAAGAATCACAAATATCAGGAAAAAAGCCTCAAACGTGAGAGGTAGGGTTTGAAAGAAATAAAAACAAGTTGGAGGGAACACAGTCTCTGCAAGGAAAACAAAACTTCAAATAAACCCTCTCTGCTTTACTCAAAAGATTGGACAGATATATACATGAAATAAGAACAAGGTACTATTGAAAGGAGGAGGAGGAGGAGAAGCTGGAGGGGAGAGAAAGAGGAAGAAAGAAAACAAAGAGCACAACGAAAAAGTTACTGGGAAAAATAAATATATACAGAGGGTGCCAAAAAAAGGTATACACATTTTAATAAAGGAAACCCTGTATTAATTGTAATACTCAATATATACCGGTAACAAAAGATGAATACAAGTCACCATTGACTTCTGCAATTACAAGAGGTGCTCAAAGTGGTTACCATCAGCATCCAGACACTTCTGATTATGGAAAACTACTGCTTGAGTACAGTTAATATTGCTTAAATGTGTATACACTTTTTTGGCACCCCCAGTATATACATATTTACATATACACACTTATATGTATATGGATATATAAGTGTACATGGGTATGTGTATGTGCTCTAATCAAACCATACTGGGAGGTACAATAATCAATCTCTATGACTTTCTTCATATACATATTTGTGACCCAGGGATTTCCATCCATTGTGGATGGAAACCCCTATTCGGGCTTTAGAGCCCTCACTCCTGCTTCATGACAAGCATTTTTTTTTCTTCTTGTTAGCAGCAGATGGTTTAACAGGCTGTAAGTTATTCTTTTCTACTTAATGTTTTCTTAATTTTAGCAAAATTAAG
This sequence comes from Rhinolophus ferrumequinum, assembly GCF_004115265.2. NCBI lineage: Eukaryota > Metazoa > Chordata > Mammalia > Chiroptera > Rhinolophidae > Rhinolophus > Rhinolophus ferrumequinum. Next base: position 31,525,025 of record NC_046307.1, read on the forward strand.
AAAATTTTACCTCCACGTGGCTTTCAAGCGACAATCAGATGGTGGGGGAGAGACAGAGTGACTTGGTTGGGGAACATCCGACTGTCAGCATGCCCTCCTGTGTAGGGGTATAAGCCTGGCTGTCAGGATTCTGAAAGCACTTCAGGACAGTAGGGAGAGGGGATCTCACCATCCAAGTTGCAGACATTCAGTGTCTCACCATGATCCCCAGCTGTACAAACCTCTCCAATGTGAATCTTCCACTTTCTCCCAGAAGCAGTTTCTGGGCTGCAAGGGGGTAACAGAGGTGATATAAGAGTCTAAATTCTCATTCCACAAAAGTTGAACAAATCCTCATTTTTTACCTTTTAGCTATCCCTGAATTTTAGCTCTAATTCCTAAGCCTTTCCAGATTCCAGGACATAATTTTTCTTTTCTTTCATTAGCTTCATCCACTGCAAGCTTTAGTTTCCCAGGCCAGCCAATTCAGTTTCTACTATTCTATTTGCTATCAGTTTCCAAAGTGTTGTTGATATCTTTTCTGTGTTGTAATTTTCCCTTAAGTTTCATTTTCTTAATGAATACATACTCCTAATTCATTTTGGGGGTTTTAGGAAAGTGCAAAGAAAAATGTGTGTATTCAATCTTCCACGTTTAACCAGAAGTCCTAATTCAATACCCTTAAGCCAATGTCTATGTGCCCTGCCAAGAGATAAGCTGTATGTCTGCATTGAGAAAAGAGAAAATGTTATAACATCCTTAAATCTCCAGTTAAAGGATTCTTTCTTTAGAAATCATGTGTCTTCGCCTTTTGGGATTTTCTAAATCAACAGTGATCCAAATGAGGAAAAAGAGTGTTGTGAGTCGGTGTGAGCAAAGATCCATAATTTCTGCCCTAAGGGAAATAAAGAAGGAAGAAAATCCACTGCCTCACCACATCTAGACACACACACACACACTCTCTCTCTCTCTCTCTCTCTCTCTCTCTCTCTCTCTCTCTCTCTCTCTCTCTCTCTCTGGATGGTGCCTGTCAAAAATGCAAATGGTTAGTAGCGTTTCTAGAAATCCATCTCCATGACCGTGTGCATGTCAATTCTATGAGAGCCACATCAGCTCAGTGGCACACTTTTCAGAAAGCTGAAGAATCCTACTTTCAGCAAATTACAGGTGCTGGGTGGGAAATATCTGAGGAGTGACTTGGCACTGTTTCAGACAGAAAGTAAACAGAACAAAAGTCTCTGACAGACCTCTGTCTCTTAGTGTCCTGCAATTTGCATTTTATTTGGGATCACAAAGTATCTAAGTAAGACTTTCTCCAGGGAAACAGCACCCCAGGCCAACATAAGGCATGGATGGGAAGGGTTCCCTGAATATTTCTGGTGTATTGATCTTGCTCCTATCAGACATCTAGGAGTCAGACTATTACCGTGGTGCATGTTGCCATAGTATGGTGTACTATTAATAACACGGACCATCAAGTTTTGGTCCTTTCTTTCCACTTTACTTAATGCTGATCACTGATATCCCAGGTTTCCCCATTTCTACATCAACTTCCTGTCCAACAGACCTCAGGCTACCTCTAAACACAGATAGATCTGAGATCTTACACTGCCCCCATGATGAACACCATCAGATCTATTAGTACTGATCTTATTCCTTCTCTCCTCTTCCTGATTCATACTTAACAAGTGTTAACCTGTTGCCAGCCATGTCTGTGACATCATTACTCTTGGTCAAAAGTCTCTGAAATCTCCTTTGTCATCATAGATAAAATCCACTATACACAGCCTACAAACAAAGCCAGGCACAAAACATCCTTACCTAACAATTACCCAAATGGGTGATACCACTTCTTAACCAGCATCTTTTTCACCAGATATTTACCTAAATATCACTCTGAGGTATACCTGTCAAGCCTGTTCAATCTTAGACATTCTTAAAGGGTTAGATCATATGTTACCCTTTCTAACAGTCTCATCTAATGTTTTGAGTTTGCTTTCATCTCTCCTTTTCCCCTTCTCTCAGTTTTATACTTAATTATATACTGCTTTACGTTGCTATTAACTGTTTCTGATTAAGTAAAGGAGAAAAAGATGAGTCTGATGAGAGCAAACGATAGATTTAGAGAAGAGAGAATGATGAGTTTAGCTAGGAATTATACATATCCCCAATTAACAAAGCAGAGCAATGGGACAAAAGTAATGATTAATGTATACTGTTACAGTTATGTAAACTTGTTATGAAAGAGAAAAGATTACAGTATGAAGTTAAGTCATGATTCTCTGATTTCTCTTCCCAACTTATTTAAAGCTAAAGATTTAGACATCATGAAATCAGGATAGCTTAATTCTGCATTTCCTCTTATTCTTTCTATTGGTTTTACTAATTGCTAATCAACCCCTCCACCCACTCACCCATAGTTTCCTTGCCCCTAGGGACCTAGATTTCCATCTAGCCTTAAAGTAAAGTACACCATTTGGATGTTCTGAAGTAACAGACCTATCTTGTATTCCAAAATTATGAAAAAAACATAATTTTAGGTACTGTTTGCCATGTGTGTCAAAAGAATACGACTCTGAAAAATATGGGCAAAAAAATCCAGCTTCTTCCCCCAAGCTTGGGAAAAGGTTTTTCTGAAATCCTCATATAATTGGTTTAAAAGTACTCTTTTTAAGGACCACATTGTCTTATAATATGGATAATAAAATTTCCCTGGGTCACTAAGAACAAGTTTACTGTACGAGTGTTTTCTAGATAAACTCAGTTTCTAGGTAAACCTATAAAAGTCCACACGGGAAAATTTCTGATGTTAAATAATTAATAATTAAAAACATATTCAAAGAAAACATTTCGTTGTTAAAAATAAAAAAGACATGAGAGTGCGGTATGAATGTATTCACCAATGCCCCAGGAGAAATCAACAGAAGAGACTCAGATCCAGATACATCAGGACAAATATTTTGTTTAATAAGGATAAGGAAAACATCCTAAAATCATTTAGGCAAGAGGAAAGCACAATGAATAGAAACAAGGCTGGCCTAAGATTAACATTAAATTGTATGCTGAAGGATAAACCCAGTGACCCACTAATTTGGCATCCAGATCATTTCTCCTAAATGTATAAAAATATGGTCAGGGGCACAAAACCTCCACAAGCAAACCAAAAAAATCCTACTTGAACATATACTCAAGCCAACTGAAAAATCAATCAAAATTAGGGGCGAAATTGAGGAAGACATGAAGTAAAATTGATTTCCATATTTAATTTGCACCAAGCATTGGGGATCTGGTTTGATGTGTTATCCAGTTATGCATTCAAGGATGAATCTTGACCTTATAGAGCCTTGATCTTCTGCTGTGTGTCTCCCTGTCTTCATTATGGAAAATCTATTTCTTCAACCCTCAAAGAAATGAAGCAGAAAAGGATAGAGATTGTGAGTCATCTTTCCCAAAACTCTACAGCAATTTTTGGTAATATACAGCAAAGAGAACAACATTAGGCACTTAAATAATTTGTCCAACCTACTAAACTTGCTATCCTCCAAAAGAAAATAGAAACCACAATGCTAGTGCCAAGGCTTTTTTTAAAAATATAAATAATAGGAAAGTTAGAAACATAATGGGAAATCACTGATCATTGTCCAAAGCAGAAATTATAGGGTTGAGGAGAAAATGTGTTATATCTAGCCTCCAAAACCTCTACTATGGTGTTCACATATCTATTTAGTCAGGGAAACATCTATTACCAAAATTATTAAACTTCAGATACTGGCCACAAGTACTCAATTTAGGAGCTTCTGTTGTTATTCAACATGAAGCTACCCAACATAATTGGAAAGCATTGTACAATAGAAAATACTTCTCATTTGTGGGGAAAACTGGATTTATTTGTGGGGAAAACGGTCTTCATTTCACTGATTTTAAGGGGAAAAGATGCCATGTGGATTATTCAGACAGATGTGTTCATATCATTTCCCAAGCTATTTATCAAAGTCTTATAGCCTGGGAAAATGTGTATTTAAGAAGCAAGTTATTTTTATGTCAGTGTTTTGTTTGACTCTTTTTGCAGATGCCACAGCCACTCATTTAACTCTTCAGAAGAGTTCTTTATTAAAAAAACAAATCACTCTTTATCTACAGTACTTTCTCTTGCCACACTCTAAGAAAGGGGTTGGCTGTGCAATGATGCTCATGCCGAGAAGGGTAGGGATATGGACAGGAGATTGGATGTGACCTGAAACCTATGAACAGACGAAAGTAATCCAAGAACCTCCTTCCACTGACCTCAGTGGCCCTACATCATACCATAAGGGCCAATAAGAAAAGACTGGAGCTGCCCCAAGAGATGGATTATTTTAAGTCATATAGAGTGTTCATGAGAAAATCTGTTCTGCTGTAAAGCCATAACTTAGAACCCAAAAATAGTTTCATCTGAAACTTAATGGAAAAATCACATAATATAGCAGGAAGAGTTTAAGCTTCAGAATCAGAAAGACTTGAATTCAAATCCTAACTCTCCACCCCGGGCATACAATTTGGACAAGTTATGGAAAATATCTGACTCTCTGTTTGCTCATTGGCAAAATTAGGATAATAGTACCTGCTTCACAGAGTGCTTAAGAAGTTAACATGTAAATCATATGGTTACACCATAGATAATATTAATGATGTCCCCAGGTCAACTTAGAGAAAAGGAGAAATCAAGGGGCCTACTAACTGAAATAAATATATAATATTAACCACTGAAAATTTATTGTAAACTTACTATGTGTCCTTCACAGTTCTGAGTGTCACAGAGTACCCAAATATTATAGTTTTACCATATTAATCAAATAAACTCCTAAGGGTTGTGGACTAACTTAGGAGTCCTGGGAAGACTGAAAAGGAGAAATCTCTGTAGAAAAAGGGTTGAGAAGAGGGAGATGAGAGCAGAGCCTCAAAGAATGAGCAAATGAGAGACAGAAGAAGCAAGGGAGGATAGAGAAATCCACAACAGAAATTAGTTGTGTGTGTGTGTGTGTGTGTGTGTGTATGTGTGTATGTGAAAGAGACAGAGAGACAGAGACAAAGGACCTCTCAAAAAGAGTTTGGAGGCTTTAGCTAGAAATAGATTATGCTTATTCATGACTCTTAAGGTTTGCAATCGGGCAACACAGCTAGGCAAAAGCCCAGAAATGTCCCAAAGAAGAAAGACAAGTTAAAATTTCTTATAGTAAAAAAATACATATTTGAGAATGATCAGTCCTGAATTCTTGGTCCTAGGATTGGTCGAGGGCGGTTATCAGTCAGGCAGTCTGGATGATGGATGCCACGTTGTCCAGAAGCTGGGCATCAGAAGGTCTGGTCATGTCAGGTGCCAAGATAGTGGATGTCAGGTGGATATATATATGAATCCTTTAGGAGGTAATCAGGTGGTCTGGATACATGAGTCCTTCAGGGGGTAATCAGGGTTATCTGGAAGTCCAGATGTATACCCAGGCATTGACACGGGACAGAAAAGTTCAGAAAAGTTTAAATTCCAAGGCTAGTTAGAACAAGAACGGAGTCTCTCCTCAGGCCTCAACCTTTATAATGTTAACAATTTTAGCACCTTGGTTAAAGTGATCATGTTTTATAGATTCCCTATCTTCAGTCTTTCCTCAGACTATATGTTAGGTACCAATTGAGTGCTAGTAATGCATTAATTGCTTTATGTAATAATTACACTTAATCATCAAAATAACACTGCAAGGTATTATCTCCATTTTACAGGTAAGGAAAGTGAGGTTCAGAGAGGTTAGAACACAAAGTTATCAGTGACAGAGCCAGCATTTGATTAGAGATCTGCCCAATCCAATACTTAGGCTTTTCTCAACATCATGGTTGTCAAAATAATAAGAAATATGATCAGACTAAAGTGCTCTGTTCCTATAGAGAAAGGAGTATTTTATGTTCAGAGGCCTCTGAATGTGTTCTGTGACAAAATCTTAAATTTTCTTGAGTTCCAAGGTTGAGGTAAATGCCCTATCAGCCACTCAAGTGTAGGAATTCAGCTCTTTTCCCCATAGGCAAAATTTGCTTAGCAAATCCAAGAACCCCCAGAAATACTGTTCCCTTCACATCCTAAATTCCCTTCTCACCTACCTCCCAACCCCAGTAGATTCTGTTTCTCACTCAGGGAGGAATTGATTTTCATTGGTATTCGTTTGAAGTAGGGAAGGTCACAGCTTAGAACATTGGGAATGTATTGTTTAAAGAGCACAGTTTGTATCTTGCTTCCTGAGAGAAGATCTTTAAAAATGCCTTGGCTTAGCTGACTTTTCTTCCCCTCCTGCATCCAAGAAACATCCTCTGGGGAGAAAGTCAATTTCAAATCTTCACACTGCAGAGGTTCTGGGGCAGTGAATTCTAGAAGGCAGATCAGCCTGTTTCTTCTCTTTTCAGATAAATTGAATCTCAGGAGAGTTTTGAAAGAAAAGTTGTCGAGCAATCCTTAGGGCCTGGACTACACTCTGATCAGACCAAGAAACAAGGTTCCCAACCTAAAAGCGAGCATGGTCCAATCTGAAAGCCAAGTGGACTCCAGCTGGATCCCCACTAAGAGCATTTGCATATTTTATTTCCCAGATCCTCCTCAGGCTTTGCATCGGATATGGAAACATTCTCAATTAGTCTAGTCATTAAATAGTTCTCCTTTGCAAAAGCTCCTCCATTGCAGGAACTTTGTTCTTAAAAATGGTGTGTAGGGGGCGGCCGGATGGCTCAGGTGGTTAGAGCAGGAGCTCTCAACAACAAGGTTGCCGGTTCAATTCCCACATGGGTTCGTGGGCTGCACCCCCTGCAACTGAAGATCGAAAACGGCGACTGGTGGTGGAGCTGAGCTGCACCCTCCACAACCAGACTGAAGGACGATGACTTTGAGCTGATGGGCCCTGGAAAAACACACGGTATTCCCCAATAGAAATTAAAATAAAATGAAATAAAGTACTGTGTATGAGAAATGAATTATTCTGCAGTTTCCTGAGAAAGAGCTTTGTAGAACCTGGAAGCGTTTGAGGTATTCTTAATTACTCAGACACAGAATTATCAAAGCACATAGTGGCTCAATACATCCATTCCTAGTATTTCACAATAATTTTCCTTTTTATATGTCTATATTTTACATAAAATTGTCTAGTGAAAAAAAAATAAAGACTAAACTTGAGGGAGCAAATATTAGGCCACCCTTTCTCTGCTGTGACTGGTGCTGCTGAGGGTCTTGAATATTGAGGCAAAATATTAATTTTTAAATCACACGAAGTGAACGTCACTTCTTTTTCCTCTCCCCAACATTTTCCTGCTCGGACTAGAATCCTTCAAAACTCTGGGCTGGGCATCAACCAGATTACGTAATTTGCAAGTTTCAATTGCAGCAAATGGCCAGGTTTGAAGCTTACAGAAGCTCTTTCCTGAGTGAAGATACTGGGGAAATGAATGGGAAGCTCTGCTGACCTGCAATGCTGCTCAGGTAGTGAGCAAATGAAGACAATCCAAGAGGTGAAATACCAAGAGCCATACGCCAAAGACTCCAAAAGAAAACTAAGCCTCGTGCTTATTAATGCATAGAATATCTATGAACAAATACATTAGAGAAAGGAAGACAGAGAGAGAGAGGATGACTGACCTTTTTATGGAAACCCTTTTGAATCTTTAGAATTTTGAAACATGTACTAGCTACTCAAAAGTATATAAATATTAAAGAAAAATTTGAATTTATAATTCTCACAATGGAGACAATAGTAAGTTATATTTGCCAACACATGCATATCTAGATCACATACATTTAACTTATATAAAGCAAGCATATGCAATTCTGATGCTTTACGTTAAAGCAAAAAAAAAAAAAAAAAAAAAAGCTTCATTAATACAATACCTGGGAATCTCTTCAAGGTAATACTGGAGGAAGGGAAATGGATATGTGTTTAGGTGAAAACATGACTGACCATGAACTGGTCATTGTTTAAGCTGGTGATGGGGTATGGGGTTCCTTTTGCTTTCATAAAGTATGCAGGGGTTCTATGTACTTTGATAAATGACTAAAATTTTCCATAATAAAAAGTATTTTTAAATGGCTTCATGAAGAGTTCATAAATACGTAGAGAGGCAATTTACAGCCTCTGAGGTACATCAAATTGATTGCAGGATATGAAGTTTGTGAGTGTAGACTTAGTAAAGGGAAAGAAAGCACTTCATTAGTATTTAGCACAAGGAGCTCTGGCTCACACGCAGTCATGAGCGTCAGACCAGGCTGCCTGTGAAGACCTCGCCCAGGCAGATGCTCTCTCCCTCTGCCTTTCTTTCTTTCATGGTTGGTTTGTAATGTCTTTGTTCATAGATAGTCTCTGCATTTATAAAAAACGTGTGTGTGTGTGTGTGTGTGTGTGTGTGTGTGTGTGTGTGAGACAGAAAGAGAGAGAGAGAGAGAGAGAGAGAGAGAGAGAGAGAGAGAGAGAGAGAGAGAGAGAGAGAGAGGATTATATTTATGGTATGACTTTGCTTTTTTCACATAACAATATGCCTCGAACATCTTTCCTTAACAAGAGTTACAAAGCATAGAGCTTCCTAATTATTTTTAAAGGCTGCATAGCATTTCATTTTGTTGTTCCAGAAATAATACTTAAATTGACATCCTTTTTTTAAAATGAACACTTTGTTATTTCGAGCAGTTTTAGGATCACAGCAAAATTGAGAGGATGGTGCAGAGATTTCCCATGTACTCCCTGCTCCCCACACAGGCACTGCCTCCCTCAGTAAGAACATCCCCACCAGAGAGGGACATTTGTTACAACTAATGAACCCATATTGACACATTATAATTACCCAAAGTCCATAGTTTACATTAGGGGTCACTTTTGGTGTACATTCTACAGATTTGGACGAATAAATAATGACATGTGTCCATAATTACGGTATCATATAGAGTAATTTCATTGCCCTAAAAATCCTCTGTGCTGTACTTATTCATCTCTCCCTCCCCCGCAACTCCTGGCAACCACTGATCTTTTCACTGTGTCCACCGTTTTGCCTTTTCCAGAATGTCATAAAGTTGGAATCAGACAGTATATAATTGACATTGTTTAAAGTGTGTCATAAGTAACTTTTTCAGATCTTCCTAAACGAGGACCAAACTCCCAGAAAGGTTTTCAGGCTTCAAAAATAGCAAATAATCCTGATCCTTTTAATTGGTTATTTCTCGGAGTTTCCATATTGATATTTTCCGTCTGCACATATAATCAAGGGGGGAAAATAACAGTAGAATGATTTTTGACTGATGTCAATATTTTTATACCTTGAACAAATCCAGGTATTCCGATTTTAAAGGATCTCTGACAAATCCAAGCAATATGACATAAAGATATTATTCCTATTTTAAACTCAAGATGCTCAGGAGTTCAACAGATGCATTCCCTATGTCCAGCTCCCTCAATTATGTTGCTGTTGAATTCCTGAGAGACCGAGGTGTACCATGTGAGTCCATAGAGGCCTTATTTACACTGATATCGCCAGGACACAGAACTTCTTATAGTATAGTTACTTCAGTACAGTTGAAGCAACAAAGGTTAGTGTCTCAGATGCTGGTGCTAAGCTTTTTAAATTCTCCTCCATTGCTTATTGCGATCTGAATGGTGTTTCTTTGGATTTTCCTTTAAAATGCACCATTTTCAGATATAATCTAAGGACTCCTTCCCTCTAGAAATAATTAGGTACACTCCCCCATTTCCTTCACTTGCCAAAAGTTGGATCCAAGTTAGGTCCAGTTAGAGTGGGGAAGTTGGTTAACTGTGTACTGGAAGCTTTGTTCTTGGGTTGTCCCTCCTCCGCCTAACATTGCCTCCCCTTTTCCATCTGTTGCAAGAAGAAGGAACTGGCCTTGATTCTGCAGACCTAATTTCAAGTCCTGGCTTCTGTTGCTTGTACTTATTTGCTTTGCAACGTTGAGTAAGTAACTAAACATATCTTGATCAATAAAAATGGAGATAAAAGATCTGTCTATCCCACTGACTTAATAGAAGCCTCAGAAATGAAAATGAACTCTTGCAAAATTTCCATGTGTTACGTGCTGATACGTGCTGGTTCGTGAGGCTTAAAAGATAGTTGATGTTTCCTTCTGTGCCCTATGCGTATTTCCCTTGTACTTTCTCCCCCACACAGATTTTCTTCACCTTTCCCACCTGCCAAGCAGCTTAGCCCAGCCTGGCTTCCATCCCCACATTTCCACTGAAAACGTCAGGTCAAGATCACCAATGACCTCCTGCTATAAAGATCTATTGGACATTTTCAGTCATCATTCTTCTTTTTTTTTTTTCCCCCTTTTCTTTTATTGGAGAAGGGGAACAGGACTTTATTGGGGAACAGTGTGTACTTCCAGGATTTTTCCCAAGTCAAGTTGTTGTCCTTTCAATCTTAGTTGTGGAGGGTGCCATTCAGCTCCAAGTTGTTGTCCTTTCAGTCTTAGTTGTACACGGCGCAGCTCAGCTCCAGGTCCACTTGCCGTTGCTAGTTGCAGGGGGCGCAGCCCACCATCCCTTACGGGAGTCGAGGAATCGAACTGGCAACCTTGTGGTTGAGAGCCCACTGGCCCATGTGGGAATTGAACTGGCAGCCTTTGGCATTGGGAACACGGAGCTCCAACCACCTGAGCCACCGTCCAACCCCCAGTCATCATTCTTCTAGACATCGCACCACGCACCATAATTGACTCCTTTTTCGAAAAACTCTTTCCTAAATTTAGGCTCTGTTCTTCCACTCTCCTAGTTTTTCCCCAACCTTTTTGGCTACCTCTTTCTGTATCTTCATTTAAAAGTCATCTGTTTCTCTAATGTTTTGTTTAAATAAGAAAATAGCAAAGATGTAGTTTTCGTATTTTTGTTTTGTTACCTTCATGCATCAGAAGGAAGAAGGTTCCCCTTCTGGTTTGAGAGAGAAAACTCCCAAGTCTTTACACTTTTTTAGAAAACAATGATGACAATTTAAATGATATTTCCAGGACAATATATTATTAAGCAAAACCAATGAGATTTACAGACATTTTAGATGTTAAAGGTTATTTTCACAGGACCTACCAATATGTGAAGTGCCAGTGTTTTGCAAGATGCTATTGTTAAAATACCCATTATAAGGAAAATTTTATAATGCAAAACAGGACCTGATTTTCTGTAGCTACAAGAGAAAGTGGACATTTTTCTCCTTGTAGCACTAAGATTTCTTGCACCAACAATGAAAGGAGGCTACAGTTTGAAAGTTAATACTGGAATTCCATTATTAGCTCAGGAACCAAGAGAAGCAAGACTGAAACTGTGGAACTTAAAATTTGGGGGAAGGGGACGATCAACAGAAGTGTGGACTAGGATTTTTAGCAAATGTGAACATACAGTGTTTTGTCTTTCTTTGGGCCAGATCTTGAGTCCCCTATGTCCCCTGTGCTCAGTCCCAGGACACCTACTACTGTTCTTTCCATCTACGCCTTGTCATGGGACTATATCTAGTCCTATGGCCTTAATTATCTTCTCTTTGCTGGTGATTCCAAATTATATCTCTAACCTGACTTCTCTCCTAGGCCCCTGACAGGGATTCTACAATTGCTTGTTTGGAATCTCCAATGAGAAGACTCACAAGCACCTGAAAGTGAAAAAAGTGAACTCTTGATTTTTGGTTCCTGTAAGCTTCCTCTCTTCTCCATCATTGACATCTAACTAAATGCATTATATATCTACCTAGTTTTTCAAACCAGAAATCTAAGAGTCATCTTTAACTCTTCTCTTTTCTTCACACTCTTCTAAATGTATCTACTTTGTCACCCAATCTTATCGAATCTATTCTATGTTTAACCTGTGTCTTGATTCTATCAGCTTTGTTTCAGCTCCACTGCCACTCCCCAAGTCCAAATGATGATCCTCTCTTGCCTGAGCTATTGTAATTGACTTCTACTTGATCTCCAGCCTGTCTTCTTGCCCCAATCCAACCCATTCTCGTAACAGTCCACGTGATTCTTTTAAAACCATAAATGAGAACGTTGAATTCCCTTGCTTAAATCTTTTCAATGGCTTTCCCTTATATTTACGAAATCATCCATACTCCTTAAGGCGCCTCCCTGAGCTCTCATGCTCTCGTGGCTGCCTACCTCTGTCTTCTTTCTAACCTCATTTCATCCCCCCCATTAACAAAACTCCAGGCACACTAGCTTTTCTCAGCAACTCTAACACCCCCAAGTTCTTCCCCACCTCAAAACTAGAAACACCCTAGTCCCATTACCTGGAGCATCCTCTGCTCGTCCTTTAAAAGACTAGCTCAGCCTTATTCTTCAAGGCTCGGCTCGACTGTCACCTCTTCAAAGAGGCTTTCTGCAGCATCGCCTCTAAGGAGGATCTCTCTGTTCCCATCCCTTCGTGGCTCCCTGCTGTTTTCCCTCGTGGCATTTATCTTACATTTTGTTAAGTATATTCTTAGTTGTTTACTTGTCATTCTCCAACTTTTGTTAAGTATATTCTTAGTTGTTTACTTGTCATTCTCCAACTCATCCATAGGGCTGAACTGTGTGAACACCAAGACCACAACTCGTTGGTTCTTCATTACCTATCAGGACCCAGCACTGGGCCTAGAATAGAGTAGGACTTCCATGATCTGTTCATTAAAATCCTGTTTACAAACAAATTTACAAATTTTAGGATTAAGTAAAGAAAAAAATACTTGTAAATATTTTCTCTAATACCTCAATGGGAAAAAGAGAAAGGTCTTCAACTACTTTCATGATTATGGTAATTATTTGATATGGCAGGAGAGGGGCGGGGGGGGGGGCTGTCCTGTGCATTATAGGCTCTTTAGCATCATTCCCGGCCTTCATCCATCAGATGCCAGCGGCATCGCCCCCCCTCACGTGACAACCCACAATGTCTCCAGATATTGCCAAATGTCCATTAGTGCACCCAAAATTGCACCCAACCGAGAACACTGACCTACATAATAAATACTTAAATCACCATTCTATCCCCCTTTCGCCCCCAAAATAAAATATTAAGTAAAGTCAATTCACTAAGAGCATAAGTTACCTGCTTAAGATTGCATATAACTAGGAGTAGGTAGGAGGGCAAAATCCAGGAAACAGACCTCCGGTTGAATGCTAAAGTAGACTCTTGGTTCATAAGCACCTGGTTGAGCTGCTTTTCTGGAGATGAATATACTCACTTTGAAAGATGACAGTAATTATAGTCCCATCAAAATCAATATTAATTAATGTCAATTAATTGCAAAGACAGTTACACTGAATTTACAAAAATTCTTTGAGGCATGGAAATGTTTTCCCCCGTTTTCAGAAAGCCTTATATCAAATGCTCATTATACTGGTATATCACTAAGGCTGTTACACAAAACTGTTTTAAATAATAAATTTATATTTCATAGTTAGATTTTTCCAATCAAATCTCAGAATTACATATTCTAGATTTTAGTTACTTTTTAATAATTCATACAATGCGCATCCCTTTCTGACTTCAATGGGTGCTTAAAACACTCTAAATGTGAGTTATTTGCTCATGTTTCATATATCAGCTTGTCTTATTTCTTAATCAAATTCATTTATCTTCTGGACAAGGTGTAGCATTGGCTTGTCCTGGAAATACACCCAAAGTTATGTTTAGAAAATATGAAAGTATTACCATTAAAGCCACATAAGCAGAAAATGGAAAAGCCTCATCATAGGATAATATCACTAATTAGTCTTTGCTCTGAGGCACATACTGTACCAAGTGCTTTATATACTTTATATCATTTAGGCTTTATAATGAAATAGCCCATTGATGTAGGGACTATTATACCCATTTCTCAGATGAGGTAAACAGAAAGTAAGTAACTCCCTTTAGCCATCGTATAAACTCAGGAATAGAAACACAGGTCCCTCACACTCCAAAGACCAAATTAACAACAACCAAAAGATACGTTCTTCTTGGTGTGGCTGAGAATCAATCCATATTGTACAGCTCTGATTCTAGTCAGGATTCCTGGTCACTGATTTTTCTGCAAAAACCTGAGGCTTAAGGGACACCTCATCTCTAATCCTAGAGAAACTACAAACTAGAGGGAACCAGAGTCAAGGAAATTGTCCCCATACTTGTCCATATATCTTTAAGTAAATCACATATGACATCTAGGAAATTGGGAAGGGATGCCATCTACACTTATGAGTCCTCCCAGAATTCTCCCTTCAGTTTTGGCCATGTGGTCTAGGATGCTCAATAGTCCTGGTGCCCAGGACCATTCAGTTTGAGCATTGAATGTCCTGCATCTGAGAAACCCGATCTATGGATGTGCCCCTCTCTACCTTCTACCAAATCTCCCTGATTCCAACTCCCTTTCTGCTTCTCTAAATGTTGCTTTTTGTTTAATTTTTGAGGAAACATTAAGACTTTACTATGTGACAAACATTATACTAGGTACAAAAGATATCAAGGCAAAAAAAGAAAGAAATACAAATCTCCCTACAGGTACTGTCTGCCTGCCATATCATCCTTTCCCACTGATATCCATCCTTTCCAACACCAGCCAGGACTAAGACGTACCACCTGCCATCATACACTATAAATACCAGGCCCCATCTGCCTGGCTCGTCCTCTAGCTAGTTGCTCTAGCAACTGCCTGTCCAACTGCCGTTCTCTCATGGGCTAGTCTATTCACCCACTAATTGAAGTCCTCATCCGACACTGAAAAAGGCTTCTGTACCTCTTTTCTGGATCTACCCTTTATTTTTCATTTCAGAGTGAGACGTTTTGGATGACTTTAAGGAATGTGATCATTTTCTTTACAATGCTGATGATCCTCGACCTTCAACCACTCTGAGAAGACCTGAGTTGCTACGTCGTCTCCCACAAATTGATACAAACACTTCTTAGGAAAGAAAGCAAGAATGACTGAAAAGAGAAAACAGGGGAAATGGATCCTAAAAAGGAGCCACTTCTCTAACTAGCCTGCTTAGCTAAGAGGGGAGCTGGAAAGGACTACAAGCCAAGAATATGCCTCAGAAGAGCTGTTGAGTTATTGGTGTCAGTGTTTTCTCGAGTCCCAGCCCATAGATACTCAAGCAAAACACCAGAAAATAACATGGTTATCAGAGGATCACCCTTTTAAAAGATAATTGCAATTTCTAGAAATCTTGTTTTCCCATCCTCAGTACTTTGGTTCCTCTGCCCCGAGTTCTGTGTTTGCATATTTCCCCCTCGACTTGATGCAACATCTAGGTTGGGCATCGAGGCCTTCTCAGTACTTCCCTTACACACTTTTCCTAAAGAATATACAGAGGGTGCCCAAAAAATGTATGCACATTTTTTGTGAAACACCTTTATTGAGCTATAATTCATATATCATACAACTCACCCATTTAAAATGTACAATTCAGTAGTTCTTCTTGTATTCACAGAGTAGTGCAACCATCACCACAGTTACTTTTAGAAACTTTTCATCACCCCTAAAAGAAACTGCATATCTCTTAGCAGTCATAGCCCATACCTCCTTTGCCCTTCACTCCCACTTTGGTCCTCAGCAACAATTAATCTGTTTTCTGTATTCTAGATATTTTATATAAATGGAATCACACAACATGTTTCCTTTTGTGACTGACTTCTTTCACTTAGCATAACGTTTTCAAAGTTCATCCATGTTGTAGCATGTATCAGTATTTAATTCCTTTTCATGACTGAATACTATTCCATTCTATGGATGTACTACTGTTTTGGTTTTGTTTTTTCTTATCAGTTACAGGTGTACGAAACAGTGTACATAATAGCTAGACTTTTTAAGAAAGAAAAAACTGTATTAAAATTGTAATACAATGGAAGACGCTAGCATTCATTTGATTAATGCCATCTTTCGAGCGAACATCATACTACATATTGCTACCGTAATTCAATTCAACTTCGAAAAATAATACATAGATAACATCTCTTAAAACGTGTACATTTGTTTGGCACCCCTGGTATTTCTGAATATGTTGGTATCAGTTCAGCCACTTACTACCTCTGCTACCTTCAGGAAGTCACTTCATCGTTCAGGACACCAGTTTCTATGACATGAGTGGAATAATAACATCCTAATAAAATAGCACATGTTGACTTATGTGTCATAGATATCTGTTGATTTTATATATATTTATAGATAGATAGATAGATATAGATATATAGATATAGATATAGATATAGATATAGATATAGATATAGATATAGATATCCCTTCACCTTCTATCTAGTAACAGAACCCATCTTACTAGTAAGAAAATCCTTACAAGTCGTCTGGACTGAGTTTATGCCAAGTACACTTCCACCCAGCATTTAACTCCCATTTCCCATCAATACTATCCTGATTTTCTTTGTAGAATAGATATCTCCCCATTCTTAGTCATGTTCTAGCTGAACGAGTGAGCTACTTTTGGCTTAATACAGTGGATGTATCTTACCCTCCAGTCCACAGATAAAGCTCAATGGGAGGCATGTGACCCGATGCCAGTCAATGAGAGAGGGGCAAATGCCAGAAATTGTGCGGGAACACTGAAAGAGTGCTCTTAACCTTGACCGCATGGTGTGATACATAAAACCATTCCGACCCTGTGAAGAGAGAACCCTCAGTTGTCAGAGCCATGTACGGAGCCTGATAATCAAGTCCATGACATAGGACATTGACAGAGAGAGAAGGAGAAACCTGATCCCAGATGACATTGTTTATAAATTGATCCTTTCTTGAAATCAAATCTGTTGTGAGGCAATAGATTTCCTTTATTGTCTCTAACAATTTGAATTGAATTTTTTGGTCTCTTGCAAACAAAAGAAATTTGAACCGGTGTGAGACCCAGGCCTGGCCAATCAAAGCACAACCGTCTCTCAGATTATAGTAATTAGGGTTCAAGGATGAAAAAAAGAAGCCAAGGCAGGATCCCCAAGAGCCAGTGCTTTTGGAGAAAGATGTTTCTTTCCTTCCCCAGGGTTACTAAGCACTCTTTCCCAAGATGAGAACCTATCTCATAAATGAGTCTCTCTTTCTAATCACATTCCATGAATTATGGAATCCAACAGTGCCAAATTGGGGTCTAGCCCGGATTTGATTGTTGTAGTTATATGAAACATACTTTTGCTTAAATTATGTTAAGCAAGTTAAATTATGTTTCTGCTACTTATAACTGAAAAGGTCTTGAATAGCCTCTCTGCACTAGATACTTTGGTGAGATGTTTATGTACATAAGAAAACATAATTATTCCAATTTCATAGATGGGACAAGTGTGGCTCAGAGAAGTTAGGTGACTTGTCCAAGGTAACACAGCAAGTAATTGAGAATTCCTGGACACAAAACTTTGTTCTTAATCATTGGGTTAAATGGCTTCTGGATGATTTCCTGAGGTTGTTCACAATTCTCAGATTCTAATTTACATAGCAGCGAAGCTCTGTGGGGCAAGATGAAATGGAGCAGTCTTAATGGATGACCTCACTGGCATATCCTCTGAAAAGACGTCATCAAAGGTTTAGCCTGCTAAATTCCTCAACAAAGCTCCTAACAACTATGGATTCTGTTTGTCACTGCCAAACTCAAGTAGTTCAGCACTATTCATTTTCTTCCGAAACCAAGAACAACCCCCCAGGTGGACATTTGCCACCTGGTTTAAAGGAATGTATAATATCAGTACCCAAAAACAGAGTCTGCAACATTCACATTCCACTGCTTATAAACAAAATAAAAAACAGGCAGCTTAAAGACGTCAAATGGCCGCACATTTGAGGGTTAATTCCAGTTTTTGGTGGTAGTGGTGGTGGGTGGTGATAGGATCCTGAAAACAGACCTTCAAACCAAGCAGGAAGAATTCTACTAGGGAAAAAAACCAAACAAAACAACCTCAACTAAGCCGTCCAAACAGTAAGTCCATCCCATTCCATGGTATCATAGGAAATCATATTCCATTCACCTTTCCCTCATTCTCAGACTAAAAGAAAAACCTGAGGGAATATGGGTTTGGTTGCACATTTTTCCTGTACTGCCCAGACAGTGGACAGCATTTAGAGATGACCCTTATTTATTCATAACGTCCATATAGATTCATTGTTTCTGGCTCAACGAGGAGAGTAAGGGTTGAGTATAAGCAGTTGGACTCAGTCCCGCCTCTCAGCCTCTGGAATGGGTATATCCATAGACCTCAGTATTAGTGGATCAGTCTCCTGTTGCTGCTGTAATGAATTACTACACATTTAGTGACTTAACACAACAAATATATCATCTTACAGTTTGCAGGTCAGAAGTCAAATGAGTTTGAAGGAGTGGGGAAGACTGGTGCCTTCTAAAGGCTCCAGGGAAGAAGCTTCTAGAGGCTGCAGCGCTCCTTGGCTCCTGGCATCATAACTTCACTATGTGTTTCCATCATTACATAGCCTTCTTCCACCTTTGAACTTCTTGCCTCCCTTTTATAAGAACTGTTATGATTACCTTTAGGGCCCATAGCATAATCCAAGATAATCTTCCCATCTCAAGACCCTTAATTTAATCACATCTCCAAATGTTCTTGTCAATATCTGTATCATTCACGGGTTCTAGAAATCAGAGTACAGACATGTTTGAAGGGATCATAATTCAGCCTACCACAATAAGGAAGCCTGAGTTCCCACTGGACACTTGGATACAAGGGTGAAATCTAAGATAGAAATTTTAAAATAATCAGATAAATAATTATGATAGCTTTCTAGATGGAGTGGTACGTGTATGGATGAGAAAAAACCATGCATCATCCTTAGTTGGAACAATCTAATTTACCACATGGTACAATTAAGCCAAACCCAGGAAAACCAGACTTGGAATAAAAAGGAAAAAGAAAAATGGGATGTAGTTCTACCTGCACCACTTATCAGCTCTATGAGACCTGTGAATTACTCAACCTCTCTAAACCTGCCATGCTCTCTGTAAAGAGAAGCTATTTACTCTTCTCACTGTGCTGTTGCGAGTATAAAATATAAACCATGTAAAACATAAGCCGAATGCATGGAATGTAGTAAGTAACCTATAAATGTCAACTATTGTGTAATATGAATGATAATAATAATAATAATGATTTCTAATTGTTAAACCTATGAAATAATCGACTATATTGGCCAGGGAGGTTTGGGATATCTTAGGGTTTTATGAAAAGCAAAACTTTTTTTTCTCAGAGACTATCATCATTTTTAGGAGCAAAAGCGAACATTTCTGCCGGAGGTCTCCCTCTAGCAAACAAGAAGAAATTATCGATCCCCAACTTGTGATGCACCCCTGCGCTTTTCAAGCAGAAGATTAAAAAGACTAAGATGTGTTGTCCAAGCTCAGGAGCCTTGCGCTATAGTTAACGTTGACAAGACTAACTTACTTAAAACACAGGGCACAATAAGAGACAATATCAAGTTGAGTCTAAATTATACAGAATGGATTATAAGTGCAATAAAATCTCAGGAGAAAAATAGATTCTTATTGGCTAGAGTAGTCAGGCCAGAGAACTGGTATAAACTAGAACTTGAAGGATGAATCATATGTGGGTAGCCGAGAAGAGGGCGTTGTGAGAATTGGAAAATTGAATGAGCAGAGAGGCAAAGGCTAGAGGCCAAAGAGAGAGCAATCACAATAGCCTGACACCAAGCCTATGAATGTTAAAGACTAATTAAGGTAAGGACACAAGCGCTGGAAGAAAAAAAAACAATACATGGTAGTGGTTAAGAGGAGGGACGTGGGAGTCAGAATGTGTTTGGTTGAGATCACGTCTTCACCACTTGCTAGTTTTGTGACCTTAGTAAGTTCCTGTAACTACTCTGATCCTCAGCTTTCTCACCTATAAAATAAGGTTGATAGTATCTACCTCGAGTATTGCTGCAAGATTTTAAAAAATACTAAATGTGAAACAGCACAATGACTTATACACATTAGCAATGTAATAAATGCTAGTTCTATTAATAGTTGCAATAGAAGTAGTAATCATGCTTGATTGTAGAATCATAGATATTCAAACACAGAACAGATTATAGAGATTATTTTATCCAGGTCCCTCATTGAAGCGAGCAGATAACTGAAGCCTTGCTCAACCTTCATAGGCTGACTCAGAATCCACTGTTCTTTCTACCACACCTGTCAGATTCAGCATTCCTACTCCCAAATCACTAGTTGTTGGTACTCTTGAATATGGTAAATCAGTGCCGGTTTAGGAATTCTTTTCAACGGATTGCTGAGTGTTAGCTGCTTTTAGTAGTAGGGAATAACACCAGGAAGGGGCATGAGGACTATTTTTACAAAAAAAGAAACTGGGACGTTGCATTCCAAACCTGGTGGCTCCGTGCAGAACTCAGGCAGACGTTAATCACACAGAACAAACCATCCAAAAGCTTTTAAGCAAAGAGATTGCATTATGGCCAGCCCCATAGTTAAGCGCATCTCAAATAAGGCACAGGTTGTGCCATACAAATGTTAAAGATATTTATCCATGAAGATGGATGTACCCCTATGTTCATTGCAGCATTATTCATGGTGGCCAAGACTTGGAAACAACCAAAGTGTCCTTCGATAGATGATTGGATAAAGAAGATGTGATACATATACCCAATGGAGTATTACTTGGCCATAAGAAAAGATGAAATACTGCCATTTGTGACAACATGGATGGATCTTGAGATAATCACGCTAAGCAAAATAAGTTAGACAGAAAACGTTGAGAACCAGGCGAGCCTGGTGGCTCAGGCGGTTGGAGCTCCGTGTTCCTAATGCCGAAGGCTGCCAGTTTGATTCCCACATAGGCCAGTGGGCTCTCAACCACAAGGTTGCCGGTTCGATTCCTCGACTCCCGCAAGGGAAGGTGCAATGCGCCCCCTATAACTAACAACTGCAACTGGACCTGGAGCTGAGCTGCGCCCTCCACAACTGAGATTGAAAGGACAACAACTTGACTTGGAAAAAAGTCCTGGAAGTACACACTGTTCTCCAGTAAAGTCCTGTTTCCCTTCCCCAATAAAATTTAAAAAAAAAAGAAAAAGAAAAAGTTGAGAACCATATGACTGCACTTGTTTGTAGGATATAAATCTGAAAGCAACAAATGAACAAGACAAATAAATAAAAGCTCATAGACAGAGACAACAGTTTAGTGGTTACCAGAGGGTAAGGGGGAGGAGGGATAGTAGAAGAGAGAAAAGGGAGTCAAGCGTATGGTGATGGAAGGAGAAGTAACTCTGGGCGGTGAGCACACAGTGTGATATATAGATGATGTATTATAGAGATGTACATTTGAAACCTATATAATTTAACCAATGTTACCCAATAAATTTAATTAAAATTTTTCAAAAAGATAAGATTGCCCTGATTCTTCTTACATCTCACAGAAATTAGAGATAAACATACCATCGTTCTTTTTTCCTCCTTTCCCCCTTATACCAAAAATTTTTCCATGAAACAGAAACACATATAAACCTTAACCCAGGAGATGGGGTGGGAGAAGTCTCTTTTTTACTAGCTCTTCGAAACTGCTACTCTGTCTGTGGGGTGGCCTTTCTTTTCATACTTACTCTCTGCTAAATAAACTTACCTTCACTTTAAATTGTGTATCAGCTCACTTTCGAATTCTCTGCTATGTGAAGCCAAGAACCTTCGTAGCCCAGGAATTCGCCCCCACTCCAGCATCAGGAGGAAATGAAAAAACCAAATTCTACAGATAAAAGTTTTCAACCCTGCAATAACCATTCCACCAAGAGTAGAAGCTGAACAAGGCCACTCTGGGCTTAAACTCATTTGCTTGGTCTTCCTCCAGCCAACTTCTTACACCATCTTTCAACTAGAAACATTGCCCTTTGGTCTCCTGGAGTTTATACCAAGTCCATTAAAAAACTCTCATGTGTGTTGGAGGATTTTTTTAATGCTCTGGGATTTCTCAGTCCTAGAAACATATGTAAAAATAATTTCACAAAACACTTGGTGTGATTCCTAATAAAAACATTCTGAAATGCTTCTGGAGTTGGTAGGGGAAGGGAGGAGGAAACCATGTTCTTATACTGCCCCCTTCTGGTGGATGGCCAAAAGAAACAGTCAGCATGGTTTAAGAAACTAGCTCAATTTCATTTTAAATAAAATCTCTCTTTTGTAGTTTCCTTGCCCCAGCCCTGCTAATAGGCAGTTGCAGGTCATTTCATTGCTGGAACTAGTTCCATTGGATGAGTAACTAATAAAGTTAAAGTGATGGCAACTTTGGTGCTCTGGGAGGGCAATGAGTAGAGAAAAAATTACACGGCTGTCTTTGCATCAGGTAGGAGCACTGCAGCTGAGAAGAAACAGAACTCTCCTTTGAATTTCTGAGAATGGAAGGTGTGAGGGTTCCTCAGATACCAAATGTAGCCAAATTGCAGGAGGATTCCATTAAACATATGGTAAGCCGCAGGAATATCCACCTGAACACTCTTTTTAGGTAAGACAGAGGGAAGGAAAGGCCAATTTCTACAACATTGTGGCTAAATAGAGATTAATTTGTGGAATGAATCCTGACCTCTGATCCACATTTCTTCCTGAAACATTAAAAAAAAGGCTTGAGAGATGATTTAAATGGATGTAATTCCTCTTCATCCAGATACATCTGTTAATCATGATAAGATAAACTATGCTGCAGTGACAACCATAAAATCTCAATAGCGTAATCCAAAAAAAAGTTTATTTTATACACACACTTTAGGTGCAGACCACGTAGCAAACCTCTATTTTTACATTGGGGCAGTGTTACCCTGTTCCCATACGCCTTGGCCATGGAATAGTCGTACAATCTCTTTTGAAGTTCTTCTTAGTAAGACCTTGACAAGCTGGGGATGTGAGTCCACAAGGATGGGAAGTCAATACTTTTAGCATCCAGGCTTTGCAATGGTTGGATTGGGGAGAGGGTGATGGCTTTGGGACACAGCCCACGGGAGCCCTCAAAGATGGGCTGCTTGGGGAGCCACTTCACAAAATGGTGCCAACACAAAGCAAGAGAAAACAGAAAGGCAATGCAAGACCCAATGAGATCACAGGGAGAAAGCAAAAAGAGAAATCTCCTAGTTAAGAGGGAAAGAGAAGAAAATGGCACCTTAAAATGTAATTACTCGTCAAAACAAAACACATCCTTATGACTTACTAGCAGCATGGAAGACCCCAGAAGATCCTTTTCACTTCCCTTTTCTGTTTTCTTTCTGTGCCTCTCCATTTTCACCCATCAAATACTAACAATTTGTACTGTGACCAAGTATCTTGAATCCCCTTCCCTAAAAATCTTAACATTTCTGCCTGGTTTTTTTTTTTTTTTTTTTTTTTTTTTTAGCAAGACCTTTTAAAAACCTTCATATATTGATGGACACCGAGCTGGCAGGTTTGGCTCTCCATATTTCTCAATTAAGACAAGGAGTCCTCCATGTGTTTATCGAAGAACTTACGGATTATTATTTTCCACCTAAAGCAGATAGGAAGTATGAGTGGGATCTCAAAAAAATCTCTGAACCATAAACGTTACACTTGAATAAGAATTGTTCCAAGGAGTATTAAGTTCTATCTGTGAATGAGATTTTGGAAAAGGAGCAATTCTGTGGCTCATAGCCCCCTTCTTTTTACTTAGAGATTGAGGATTGGCTTGCAATTTGTACTACAACAGAGAACTATTAGCCCCAATTCCTTCCTCCTTCCTGGCCTGAATGTGCCTGCTGATGCTTCTGCAATAGAAGGCGCAGTTCCCCACTCCCACCCCGTGGTTAGAGGGAGAACTGCACTGTCAGTAGAGGCTTACATTTGCCTGACCTTTTGCATACTCACATTAGGCAATGATGACTATTTCTGGACTGCAAAACACTAACTGAAGAACAGATAGATTATATAGTGTGCCTTCTAAGTGGCATGTTGCTATGGTTTCCCACGGAAAGAACACAATTCTCACCATTAGGTTATCTGAAATCTGCAGGATTGCACCAAAATGTTTCTGCAGAACAACAAACTGTCCTTTGAACACAAGTCCATCTATATGATCAAATACAGTCTCGGATTAGCAGGGAACATGATGTGTTTTTGGAAGAACGTCTTCGTTGAATGCAGTAGGATTTGCAGGACGTTTATAAGACAAAACTGAGGCACTGACCTGTGTTGATAAGGTACTTTTCCTGTATTGTTTATGTATATCCCTTATGCCAAAATGTTACTGAGTCTGAACCATCTGGGCATGCAAATGGGAGCACAACACTCCGTGCTTAAAACCCTCCAACAGCTCTTAAGATAAAATCCAAATCCTTTCTCATGGCCAAACCCCAGACTACTTCTCTGTCCTCACTTCACCTCACTCCACTCTTTCCCCCAACTCACAACCGCTGTACTCACTTTCTTTTACTCCATTATTTCTTTTACACAGCTACATATAAAATCCCAAGTTTTTCCCTGAAGTAGGATCTTTGTACACGAAATATGCAAGGACATTTGTTTTGCATGAAATGTCCTTGTCCCATATCTGGCCTGTCTTAACTCTTACAGATCCTCCAGTTCTTAAATTAAGTACCATATCCTGGGATACCCATCACCTCAATCTAAATTAACTTCCCACTTGTACCCTCTGACAAGATTACACTTTCATTTCATAGCACGTATCAAAATGTGAAATGGATTATATAATCCTGTTTAATACATATGTCATCCACTAAAATAGGACCTTGAAGACATGGGCTATGCATTTTTAGTGTCTGCTCTATCCCCAACACTTACTACAAAACTTGGCACATAGTAGGCATTCAATATCGAATGACGCAGCAGCTCGCTGACTTCAGTCCCCTTTTACTTAGTAATTAGGAGAAACTAAATGTCTATTTACTCACTTACCCCTTGAGCAGGTATTAAAACTGAGCGAAATTCAGAGGTCTCATGTAGTTTATGAATACAGTAAGGGGAAATATGACAGGGAAAACAAATAGCCACATACAAATGAAACAGCAATTTACACGGGGCATTTTGTGTTGTCTCCTGGGGACTTAATGGCAATCATTGGTAATTAGTGTCCACACATTGAGCATAGCTGTGCTAGATGTGTAGACTGAAGGACTTATGAGACATAAGCAGGCCAGTAGAAACCTTAGTTCACCACAGACCTCCGACCAGGATAAAGAAGTGCAGAGAGTCAGTAAGAAGAAAGGGTATACCTCAAAGGGTATGTGTGGGGATCAAGTCCTGGGAAATTTATCCCCTCTCTCTCGTCAAGCCATGTGAACGGGCAGCCAGAGAAGGCTTCAGGGGTATTGGGGTATACAGATTCAGAGTGTTGTGGGGAGGGGAGGCAGGTACTCACACAGAAAGGTAGCTGGGTCAGAGCTATGTGGAAAGGACTCCTGCTTCAGGACAAAGGGAATGTCAAGAGCGCACTGTTAATGGACAGGAGCTAAGGGGATGCCAATAGCCCAACAGGGCAGCACTTGTCTCTTAAGGGGTATGGAAGGGTCCTTACAAGTACCCCATGATAGGACGGTTAGCCTTGTCATGAAAGAAAGCATGAAAGCACCAGCATTCAAATTAACCAGCATAAAACAAATAATATTTTGACCTTTCTCTGTGAATTCAACACACATACACACACACACTCATACACACTCTATGCTCAACTCCAAAGGAGCCAGAAGCAGCAGAGTGAATGGGAGGAACAGGTGCAAGAAGCAGAACCAAAGAATGAGCCATGTTGCCCTTTCCCATGGTTCCCTGGGAATCAGGGGTCAAGCCTGGGGGAAGAGGGTAGATAGAGGTAAAACTTGAATTGGATAAGATATTCAAGTTTTGATTTAGTTTGTACTAGAATTCATAATATCTGATGAGTGTTCAAATATCTGAAAGTATATGAGATTTGCTGAAGACATCTTCTGAGTTGGGGAAAATGATCCAAAGAGTCTAGCTGAAGGCAATGCTTGAAAAATAATGAAGCTTGTTCCTGACTGTACCTTCTCAAGTCCAGTCTGTCCAAGAAACCAACTACATAAAACAGAAAATGGTAATTTCAATGAGAAGAGTAAAAATAAAGTAAACTCAGATATCTATATTGATGCAAGCAGTTCAAACACTTCTCTGCTTAGGAATAAACTTACCAACCAATGTTCCAGGAATATTAGGAATAATAGAATCACATTTGTACCTATTGCATATGCAAAATGTGTCTATATTTTTCTCTTCCTTCAGCAAAAATTATTCATGAAAAACATAAATTTCTCATCAACTCCCAGGAAAATTGTTCATCCTGCAATTGTGGATAATTCAATATTTTTTGTGAATGTACAATAACAAGATATTACATCTGAATATGTTGTTCTATGCAAAGAACTTCAATGACAAAATGTCTCTCACTTGATCGTCAACCACCTAGGAGGTTGGTAGAGAAAATATACTCCCATTTTACAGGCAAGGAATTTGAGACCAAAACAGGGGTCTGCAAATTATGACTCACCAGCTAACTTCACCCTACCACCTGTTTTTTGTATGGCCCATTAGCTCAGAATAATTTTTACATTTCCAGTTCATTGAAAAAAAATCAAAAGAAGAATAATATTTCATGATACATGAAAATAATATGAAATTCAAATTTCACTATTCATGAAGTTTTATTGAAACACAGCCAGTGCTCATTCATTTATATATTGTTTATAGCTACTTCCATGCTATAATAATGAGTAGTTGTGACAGAGACTTTAATGGATGGCAAAGCTTAAAGTATTTACTATTTTATCACAATATCATTGACTATCTGCCCTAAAAGGTTAAACGGCATCTAATCAAATTTGGCATTAATAAAATTTGTACAAAGAATCATCACATATACATAAAAACTCACTATTTTCTTTGTTAAATGTATTGGGGTAACAATGGTTAGTAATATTATATGACTTTCAAGTGTACAATCCTATATAATACATCATCTGTATATTCATTGCACTGTGTGCTCACCACCCAAAGTCTTCAATCACAATGTGTTTGACCCCCTTTGCCCTCTTCATCCTCCCCCCTACTCCCTTCCCCTCTGGTAACCACCATACTGTTATCTGCACTATTTTTAAAACATGACATAAGTCTTCTTGTAGAACAAGACATCTTTGAGTGATGCATGTAATTATTTTTAGTTCTAGGATTTGGCTATGTTAGGTTTTGTTAAGATATGGCATATTTTTGTTTGAAACAACAGAATCCCCAAACTAGGAATGCCCTTAGGCCAGTGGTTTTTCAAATTTTAGGTGCCCAAGGATCATCCAGAGAGATTTTAAGCATGCAGATTCCTTGGTCTCACCCTAGACCTTCTGAACCAGAATCTCCAGGGTAGAACCACAGAATTTGCATCTTAAAAATTTGTCCCTCATGTAATTCCTCTGCAGTTAGTCTGTGCAGAATACTGCGTTAGGCTTTTGTTGCCATGGAAATTGAACTTCTGTATTAAAATGGTGAAGATGTTATTATGATCTCATGTGAAAAGCACTTTTTTTGTAGAGAGTAAACGTCGGTATGTCAAAGACCATTGTTGTCTTAATAATTTTTTCCAAGTATATGTTATTTCTAGTACCTTCCAAATACTGATCACCTTCCCAGATTTCAAGTTTTTTGTGTTTAATTGAAAATTAATACATTAATCGTGTTGCTTAATATAACTTGCCATCCTTTTAGATTTCCCAAGGCACTAACTATGCCTCTAAAAATTAGAAAGCTTACACATTCACCAAATATCCTATCAGGTTATAGAAAAATTGAGTGTTTTATTTTGAAGCCATTTTTATAATCTTGAAAATTAAACATTTCCTTAAATATGAACAATATCATGAATTCAGGGAGTATCTTTTATTAATATTTGGTACCCCAAATTGGTGACAGAGGCCATTAATCATCATTACCAGTGAATGTATGCCAGACACTAACAAGGAGCCCTGTATTTAAGATCTTAAATTCCCCATTCTCCTCATCATCTACAAAATGTTCTCCATAGAAAGACATTTTCAGCCATCAGGTTGGCAAGACTTGATCACTGGACTGAACTGTGTACTACTAGCATGTATAAAGCCAACATGAACAAAAAGCCATTTCCTTTAGTCCCCATTCTGAAAAAGAACCAATTCTTTGTGGTTTAATGTGAAAACATTTGGAGCCATCATGACAAAAGCTAACTAACTGAGCATTTTCTATGTACCAGACACTCTACTAAGCACTTCAAATCTCAGTATCAATTTATTGTCATGATAGCCTGTGATGGAGATTCCAATATCATCCTCATTTTGCAAATGAGAAAATTGGAGATTAACTGTCCCCGGTGGAACAGCAATTAAATAGCAGAGATAAGATTTGCATTTGTGATGTACTGACTCCAAATCCCATTCTCCATGTTTTCCCAAAATGTATGAGATCCTGGTGTGCTGGAATGAGCATTGGGCTGAGATCCAAGAGATAAATGTCCTTATCTCAGCTTGATACTACGTAACTGGGTAGTTTTGACCATGATATTTCCCCTCTTTGGGTTTCCGTTTCCTCTTCTACAAAGCGTGATAATTGGACTACCAGATGAATAATAAAACTGCTTCCAACACTAACATACCACGATTTAAGAGCGGCCACTTTGCACAAAAAGAGGACTAGAGAGACAATGGAAGCCATCTGGATGTGGACATGATGAATGGCAAAAGCTTTTGGAGAGGGTAGTCTCAGATTAGCATGCAGTGCCATGGGGTCCACACACCACACTGACAGTTTCCTGCAAATTGCCTGCAGCTGCACTGATCCCGAGGCCATTTACAGTGCAGAACCCTTGACAAATTGTTCAAGGTATTTAGTCTTGGGTTTCTCAGGAGCCCTTCTAGATCCGTAAAAATGACACGTTTTGTGATTTTGCCAACTTTGCTGTGAGAACTGGATCAAAAGTTGTATTTTTTCATTTGTTTATCTGTTTGAACTCAATTATCACTTCTTTCTGGATAGAAAGAAAGCCTGTGCAAATTCTTGCTTGAATAGGTGCTTGTGGCAATAGGTGATTGTTCACATCAGTCCAAAACTGAAAACTGTCAAAATAAATACGATGGGAGAAACGTTGCAGTATTCTCAGAAACTACATGTCTGCTCCCACTTTTATAGGGGTATGCCTCCAGGATTCGTGTGCTTAATCCATAATGCTTTGCCCAAGATGTTTATACATTTTCAGGTACTTATAGTCTCAATATTACTATTTGTTCTTATTTAAAATCCTGCAAAAGTTTCATTCACACTCATTCGAGCCTCCTATGGCTTTTTCTCTCTATGTTAACCAAATGTTTCCCAAAGCATGACTCTCAAAGGGCAGTGTTGGAGATGACAAAGGAGGATTCCAACACAGCATAGAGTAGAGCAAACAGTTCTCAGTCTAATAGGACACATCTCCATCTCCATTCTTAAGTTTTTCAAAGCCATCTTTGCCACTGGGAATGTTCCAATGGCCATATTTGGTGTCAAAGTCCTGGCCTCTCCCATCTTGTTGTGTGACCCTTTCCCCATCTCCCTGGTTCCTTAATCTCTTGAGATGCCCTCAATGCCCGTAATTTTCTTATGTAGAATAATTGGCTATTTCTATTGCCCTCTCCTTCCAGAACATATCCAGAGACTATTCCTTCATACTCTCAGAGAACTCGGCCACTGGCACGGTAAGTTAGAGAAAACAACTTGAAGCTCCATTTGCTGTTACGAAATCTTAGTACAAATATATTACTTGAATATAAGTGGGACTCCATAGGGCCCCGTCTCACAACAGTGTTTTACTCAAAGAGGGAAAAAAAAATCTGATTCTGACCCTTCAAGCTATTTTTTTTAATTCCTTTAAAAACAAACAAACCAAAAAAAAAAAAAAAAAAAAAAAAACACCTCATCACATCACTTCTTAAAATTCATCTCCCATTCTTCTCCATGTCAGCTTTCATGTTAACTGCCCAAAATTGTTCTCTCCATTCTCAGTCTTAATTTTCTGGGGGGAAAAATACAATATTCCCATATTCACACTTATTTTCTTGTTCCCCTCCCAAATTCTCTTTTGTACCAGTATTTTTTTTTAGGGTGGGGGGAAGCATATTTTCATTTGCAGTACCTCTCAGTTCTTTTTGAAACAACTCCCATCCCATCCCTGGTTCAACGATTGATCTGATCCATATGAAATAGGTAAGAGGAGAGGAGATAGTGTGGATAGTGTGGGCAGGAACAAAATTTCTGGTTCAGGTAATGGGATAGAAAAGAATGGGATACTCATACATCATGAAGTTTTGCCTCCTTCATAAATAAATTAAAATTTTGAATCAATTGCAGCTGAATCGTGCAATACCATTGTCATGCCTGGAGTTCTTAGGACTTAAAAGAGATAACACACCAGAAATAAATTAAAATTCTTTATGACCTAGTAAAAACATGATTGAAAAGAGCTTTAACTTGAGAAATGTATCTGAAAAATGACAGCTGTGAATTGATTTGAATGCAACAACAACTATTAAAGGGAACCAAAAACAACTATTTGCTACAAATGCAAAAGAATCTTGTGAAGAGCGTATTTGTAGCTCTAGGCAATATTCAGGCAACTGAACAAAATGGGACCCAGTACAAAGAAATCCAATCCAACCGAGTGCCAACACTAGAATGCATAAGCAAAGAGCTCCTGAATTCAGTTAAGCTTCACTGATTGCCAACAATACAAAATATCTGACTAACTTAATCAAAATAGAATGTTATTATAAAAATATAAAGGATTGCACAGAATGAAGAAGAAGGTTTAAATCTGGCCATCTCTCTCCCTTGCTGGAAATGCTTATGTGAACTTCTTTACACCATAATTAAGATCCAGTTTAAATTATTAACATTACCTTTACACTGTGCATGGCCTGGCCCCTTCCTGCTTCTCCTTTCTAAATTCTACTCACACTGACCACCTCCCGGTTTCTCTTCTACCATGTCCTCTAGCCACAGGACCTTTGCACATAATACATGTTTTTTCCCTTCACACCCCTCCTTCAACTATTCTCAACTACTCATCCTGCAGGCAAAAAAGCTCAAGCTGCACTTCTCAGGTGGGTTTTGGGTTGGATACATTCATGAATATCCAATTA
This sequence comes from Rhinolophus ferrumequinum, assembly GCF_004115265.2. NCBI lineage: Eukaryota > Metazoa > Chordata > Mammalia > Chiroptera > Rhinolophidae > Rhinolophus > Rhinolophus ferrumequinum. Next base: position 31,556,102 of record NC_046307.1, read on the forward strand.
AAAAAAGATTATTAATTTCATCAGAAAATAAAAAAGCTTGTGAAAGAAAAGAAAAATAATTATTGTATACCACATGGCTAAGGCCATGGATAATGCCTTACAGACAACAATCATATTTCTGAACACTGAATTTTCTAACCAAAATTATAACTGGATTGGGTGGGATAGGAGTCAGGAGAGTAACTAATTACATACATGAGGAAGAGGGGGAGGAGCGAGGGTGAAAAAGAGCTAAATCTTTATCTTCCACTGTAGAAAGGTCACCAAAAAAAGTGACTAAAACTGAAAAATCAAGATATAACACTAAAGGCCTGTTATTTAGAATTTTGCAGATAAATGCCAAAAGAAATAGATGGAAGAATTCAAGGCATTTGTCTCTGGAGGATTGGGGATAGAGCAAAGCAAAAAACAGGGAGGTGAGTGCTGTCTTTAAAATAAACGTTGAGAAATTATTTGATTCTTAAAGCCGGATATATGAGTACATATAACTAATTTTTAAATGACAGTGTTTTTTAAAAGCAGTAAATGGGCTAATTGGAAATTAAAATATGAAAGATGGGAATGAAGACAAGAAAGAGGCGAATGAATGTTGTAAAAACGGGTGCATCTCCTAGAGATGGGCCACCAAATTGATCTTCTCTAATACATGTAATTCTTGGGAAAAAAAAAAACTCTTCACCAAAAACTTTGTTCTCAGAAAAATATACATCTCTATGATTGCCGTTAGCACCTTGTGCCTAAAAAAAAAAATGTGTCTTCGTTTTCAATTGTTCATTGGTAAGCTACTGGTACCATTTCCAGAAGAGGTAGGTCACTGGGAAAGGATCGTCCAGAAGAACTCATTCTCCAAAATGCACCATGACCATTAGTGACATTTTTCTCAAGATGAAAAATGATGTTTGATGGCCCATGTATGTTGTTAGGCAAATATTTCTGATATGGAAAATAATGAGAAGGTCATGTTCTGCAGCAGAGAATGCATAAGTTTAAGAATCAGGAAAACTGAGCTGTGGACCTGTCCAACCCAATATGGTAGTCATTCACCACATGTGGTACTGAGTATCTGCTGTGTTGCTAGTCCAAATTGCAATGTTCTGTATATGTAAAATATGCAAGTGGCTACTAGAAAATTGTAAATCACATCTGCGGTTTGCATTACACTTTTTTTGACCGTGCTACTCTAGTCTTAGCCCTTGCCTTTAGTGATTGCATGGTAATGACAGTATAGCAAATCATTGAATTTCACTGGGCTTTAACTTCTTAAGTATAAAATAAGAGGTTAAATAGATGTCCTCTAAAGTCCCGTCTATCTCAGAAATTTTACAAGGGTAGAAACCTAAAATATAATAGATATTAATGAATTTAATTTTTGATTTGAAAAACCAGTAGATGTTTCCTTCAGATGGCTCCCCCCTAACCACGCTGAACTTAACCCCCTGGCACCATCAACACCATCTAGACGTCTATACCAAATGCCGCTCTCACCAGTCAATAATGTTTGTCCCATGTGAAATGCTTTACGGTTATTTCATTATCTCCCAATCCCTGTATAATGAAATTGTGTTATTACCCTGTTTCACAGATATGGAAACTGAAGCTTGAAAAGGATAGGTGACTTTGGAGGACCTCAGAGGCAGGACTGGAGGACTCAGGATCCATGTTCCTCTGAATCTCACACTTGAATTCTTTATCACTGCGCTCTGCTCCCCTTACAGAAACCAAATTGGTTTTCTTTTGAAACCTAAATAACAGCCCCAACTTTTTGAGTCAGTACACCTCTCCTGTGTTGTTTTCCATCCCTGGATCCTTAGCCCCTGAAAAGTATGGGTAATGAACATTATGCATCATAATATTCTGAAATTCTGTGTCACTTGGTTTAAAATATATATTACACTTTACAGTATGCCTACAAAATAATATGCAGTGGTTGGACTTTTAAGACTAAATATTCCCCCAAAACATATACACATGATTGTTGTGCACTTCAGATGAATACCTTTGAAGAGTTATTCCAACATTGTTGTCTTAATTCAGAAAAGAATTAACTTCTGCTTATACATGTCATTGGAGCTTACAATACATTCCTTTGAATGTCTGTGGCACAAATTTTGTCTTTTCCTTATGTATTGTTTTTGTTGTACCAGAGAACAAGATATCAAAAGGACTCAAGAGCCGACCTGAAGAGACCCCTAGTGGTCTAAAATGGGACAATTTGAGTATCAAAAAGGAATAATAATAGTATCTGATTAAAATAAAGCAAATATTTGAAAAACCATACTGGAAAAAAAAAACCTCATTTATGATCACTGGAACTTGCTATATAACAACTCATACTCTAAAAATCGACAAAGGGAATAAATCAAGCATTTAGCCCAACCTTCCTGTATGAACTATATTTCAGAAAAACCAATAGCTGCTGAGGAAAAATGTCTTTTACTGAACATTTCTAGCAAATAAGTGCAGAAAGAATGATAACATTAGAATCACCATTTTGTACCCCCTAATAAAATAATGGATCAGAGCAATAATCAACATCAATGCTAAACTAAGACCATTAGGTGAATGTGGATGAAGAACTTTAGAATGAAGAAATCAGGCTGACACTACCTCAAAGTGGAACCTTCAAAATTACGTGTCTCTTCATGTGATGCGATAGAAACTAAAGAACACTTGCTCTAAAAATGAAGAAGAAAAGAAGGAGGACGAGAACAACCTGAATCTAATCAACCATCCAGTTCTAACTTCCTATTTACAAAAAATTGGGGAGGCTAGAGGAAAAAAAAAAAAGTTAAATACCAGAGAAAAATCAGCCACATCCAGAATTCAACACATTCTGCAAGAAAATTAATTTGGTTTGTTCAATAAATAAATAGCACTTTTTTTTAAAAAATGTGAAAAGGAAGGACTATTGTATAAAAACCAAAAGTAATGTGCACACCTTATTTGGACCCTGATTCAAATAAACTAACTAAGAAGAAAGAAAAAAAACCTTTTGAAATAAACAAGGAAACTTGAATATGGACTGGGGATTATGGGGATTAGATAATAAGACATTGTTAGTTTTTTAGGTATGATAATGGCATTGTGATTGTGCTGAACATATGCCTTTATATGTTAGAGATGCATAAAAAAATAGCAACTCAAGATAGATATCATGATATTTGGGATTTGCTTTAAAGAATGAAATACACTAGCAAAAACACCTCCAACATCACCAATAGTAACAGAAGTAATAGGGATGGGAAATAAGACTAACAAAATGCTTATAATATGAAAACTGGATGAAAGGTACATTAGGATCATTATATTTTTCTCTCTGCTTCTGTATATGTTTGAAATTTCTCTAATAAAAATAATTTAAGCTCTAAATAATTTGTAAGCAAGTCTCATGAGCAAAGTATTGATTAAAATTGTGTTATTCCATTTTTGTTGAAAACTGTCTCTACCATAATAAGTGGTTTTCTTTTGTGTTTCTGAAGGCAATTCCAAAAGAGGAGAACTGGATTTTAATTATCATTCTAGGTGACCTTGGGCAAGGAGGCCTCCACATATCTTGCTTTCCTTATCAGTCAACTGAGAAATTGAATGACTTGATCACTAAGATCTTTTCCAGCAATATTCTAGAGCTGTTTTTGTTCTGTAATAGAATTATTGGGTAAGAGAATGGCTTTTTCACGTAATAATGATCATTTAATTATGTAAGTATTCATTTTTTAAAATAATCTAAAAGACAGCTTTATCACCTGTAATGACTATATTTAATATTTGACCACAGTGATATACAAGAACAAGAATGTTCAAATAAATCAATTATATGAACAATAAACTGCTTTCATTTGTACTTGTCCAGTAAGAAGGAACTCCTGGAAATTCTTGCCTGCTAATAGTAATCCAATCTTAACTGTCTACATGGCTCAGATCACCAGATTAATAGTTTAATTTACTACAATAAATGGACTGGTTGCCCCATCACGTGACAAAGAGTCTTAAAACAGTAATCTGATACTATATCAACTAAAAGAAAAAGAATGGAGGTTTTATACTCTTCAAACAGTTGTGATAAGGACTAGAAGTTGACTTTGTGAATCAAATATCGTCAGTTGAACTAGCCATTACATCCCCACCTTCCATACACACCAAGGTAAAGTGAGGTCAGCAGGAGAGCCTAGTTTGGGGTTTGGCTTTTTATTTTTGTTTCTGTTTTTGTTTTTTTAATTCTCAGTCCATTATTTTTTTCACAACTCCATTCTATACTCTTTCAATTCTTAGGAACTTTTCCAAGTTAGGATCAAACAAATCACTCATTACGAGTAATGTTTCCGTAGCTCTCTTTTGATAATTTTACTTAATTCAATTGTTAAATTGCCACTGGCATGATTTGATTCTTAAACTAATTTTCATCAGACAGAGAAATTTGTCATATCCAATGCTGCTCCTCTTACTTAAGCTGACTTTAAAACTCTAAGTCACTGCTTTTCAACAAGGGAAGAAATATAACTTGCAATCAGTAAAATAATTAAATATTTGTATTGGAACATGGCAGATATCATTAACTACAATCATAATTAGGCTCCAATCTGAAATATTTGAGTGATGGCTAATTACCTTAAAAATATTATTGCAGCTATTTACCTTTATTACTCAATATGAGTATCTTTTTTTCTTAATTGCAAATAATGAAACAACCTGTCAATAATTTTACATGTTAAAAGATGTCAAATCTGGAAGAAAGTAGAATTTGATGACGCAGTTTTGAAGTTTTCAGCAATAGCTCTGGTTTCTTGCCCTTACATAGAAAGAGAGTAATCACACTCTATGTACATTTAGAATTTTGAGAGAGTTTATGCAATGACCCTTTGTTTCATTTTTCTAAGCCCTTTCAAGATAAAATTCTACATTATTGTAGTTTATGAAATGAGAGGTCTGATCAATTTGAAATAAAGTATTGTTATTGAGTTCCTTCATGAATTTTGTATCAGGCTATTAAATCCCTACTAGATAATTCTGGATTGAAATGTTTAAATTTCCCTTGAAATAAACTTCCAAATACAAGTTGTCATTGTTTTCAAAAGCCCTGTAGAAAACAACTTGAAATTGTTTTGTACTTTAATTGTTAAACATATATATATGTTAACATATATATGAATATATATATATATACATACATACATACATATATACACACACAAACTTCTAGTAGAGCTACCACACTGCATACCTTCAAACAGTAGCATCCATTCTAGTCTGTGTAAATGATGCCTCTTGGACTATACTACATGACTATGTGTAGTGGTCCTTACCTCTGGCAATTTCATGTTCAATTCCATAAAAATGTTCTACCAAAAGTAAACACTCAATGATTTACTAACTAACTACCAGTTTCTGCAGCAGCAGATTCGGTTGAACATTGGTGGGATATTAGAAAACTCAGATTTCAGAAGTTCTTAATGATCAACTAGTAGCTGATGAAACAGTTTTTTATTATATTAAACTCTCCTAACCCAGGCTATATTTACAAAATGGGTCAATAGTTGGCAAT